>NW_008655209.1:0-19874 GCF_000695815.1 Acanthisitta chloris | reverse complement strand
TTCCTTTTATGTATTATAAATTCATATTATGAATATACAGATAAATATGTACATACACAAAAATATGTTCCTATTTTACACGATAGTAAATATAATACAATACTGGACACAATGTAAGCTAAATAACTTATGACAAGCATATATTTATAATATCTTCTGCATATATATATTATATAAAATTCTAGTTATATGTGAAATAACTGTCAGTCAAACATTCTTCAGGATCTCTGGCACCTTTTTATCCCACAGGCTCTGTATTTAGCCTGCATTAAATACATGGAGTATTTTAAGACAGCAGAAGTTGGCAAATCCCATGTTAAAAACTCTGTTAAAACTGAAGCAAGGGTGGGACTACAGTGAAGAAATAATTTAAATTTCAAGCCTAAATGTACCGTTCCTGCCCTGAAAAGTTTCCCTAGAATGGTCAGATTTATAGTTCTGTGTTAATTCTTTTCACAACCCTCCCTTGTTGGAGGTGATCCATAAATGAAGCAGAAAACTAAGTAAAGAGAAAGATTATTTTTCTGTGATTAAGCCATTAGATAGAGACTGAGAGAAGCTACCAAAGGGGAGACCTATGGAGAGCTTTATCACTCTGGAAATACTCCTGAGGCTGAAAAACATTAATTTAGTGCTTCATTTTTACCTCTTTAGTGTTGAACTTTTTCCTCTCCTTTTTTCCCCCAGAATATCTGATTCATTCACCTCTTTTTTAGTCTGAATAGAGTTAAATGTCATGACTGTGTTCAGCTTTAATTAATTTTCCATTCTACTTAACACCGCAATCTAAATACTTAGAAATGTGAATTAATAAAGCTTTGTCTCAATGAGTTACTTATTAGGTACTCCCTTACCTGTCATTTCCCATTCACCTGGTTAATACTTCATTTATTTTACATATATGCCATCTAATGCTTTTTGTCAAATCTGGTTATTGCCTTCACCATTTTACAGACTCTCTCCCTCATATATTTAATTTAAAATATTTAACTAACCCACACTTAGGTAGTTTTACCAAATTAAGCTAGTATTGACCCATTATATTTTGAATATAGACAAGCTTTGTCTTTGAAGAAAGTAAGACTCTTGCTCTAAAAAACTGCAAACTTAAATGCTGGCTGGAAGATACAAAAAAGCTGAAGACAATAGAGGAGCTGAAGTTCTCTCTTGTGTTTCATTGCTCTTTCTGGTTAGTGTTATCCTAGCAGGATAAATAATGCAACAGTGATAAACTGAGTCATGATGTTGCTTAGTGGATCCAATCCATAGGTGATTAAATAGTGACATTAAACTCTTAGGCTTATGCCATGACTCATAATTATTAGTAATCTGGTCAAAACAATTTGTTACTCAGAGCTAAAGGGTGAAGCTCAGACCTTTTCTGTTTCCTTTCTGGAGCAACTTTTTCTGATGCTTCACACAGTGATTAATTTCTTCCTATATGCAATAAAGTGATAAATAACTGAGAATGTTTGTTTTACAATGAATGCATTAAGGATGTCATGGACAATTTTTATGTCAGAATTTCAAATCAAGTTCATTCTTATGTTTCTTGCCTAATGAGAAAACTGATAAAGGTGATAAAAGGTGCTAAAAATGATAAAAGAGCAGATGTTGTACTTAACTAGTAAAAAATGTTGTCTCCTAAAAGTTTGCATTGAACCTGTCAGAAACATAAATAAATCTTGCATCTTCCTTCTTGCTGCTTAGTGCTTTGAAGCATTTACTTCAAACAAGAAATTAAAGCAAAATCAAGAATTAAATTAATTATAAACTACTTACCTTGAATTTATGCAGCTTTTCTACACAATCCACTCCATGTAGGCATTTGTGTAGTTCTATTACACTTTCTCAAACTGGTTCTCCTAGAAATGCTACAGGAAAATATTGCAGGAGCAAGGAGGAAGAAAAGGATCTGACCAAGTGTTTTGCCGTGGGGAGATCTGAAAAGATTCTGAATTTATACAAAATTACAATCAAAATAAGAAAGGAACTTTTGCATAGAACACAGATGTAACAATATCACTTTAGTTTTTCCAACATTGCTACCCTTAATATTATTAACACCAGTAATGCTAATCTGCTTCAAATTTGCATGAGAACAGCAGCATTCATTCTACAATTAATGCAATTTCAAATTCTATTATTGAAGTTTGGCATCATTGGAACTTGCAGGACACACAGAGTCTCCTGATTCTTCTCCCAAGGTTTATTTGTCTGCAAATTCAAATGATCCTTATGTAAATGAGATGATCATGTTTGGGATGAAGGGAACTGAAAAAATACCTTGCTTTGGCTGCTTTCAGATGTATCTAAACAGTGACTTGAGCTGTGTAAATAGGACTTTATTGCAGCTGGATAAGAAGTGGTTTGGGTTGGAAAGGACCTTAAAGATCATCTTGTTCCAACCCTCTGCTATGAGCAGGGGCACCTTCCACTAGCCCAGGTTGCTCCAAGCCCCATCCAACCTGGCCTGGAACACTTCCAGGGAAGGGTCTGTCTTTGTGTTCTGGCTTCTCTCTGCTGCTTTGCTGGCACAAAGTGACCATAGACTTAATCAAGCAACTACGGGAAAATAATGTTGTTTTGCCTGTTCAGGTCACCAAAGCTGAGCAGGTCCAGGCAGTAGCATATCTCAAAATCTGACAGATGACACCCACACAAAGAGTTTTAGAATCTTCATCATGTGCTAAAGATGTCTAGTCAACATCATGTTGAAATGCAAACAGGGTTATGTTGTTTTGCAAGAAAAAGCAAAGCTACATTTCTCTGTAAATCAACAAAGGGCTGGAGCTACTTCTCTGTCTCCCAAGCACAGGCATCAGATTTGTTGGGGGTACAAAGGGGAGAGTATACAAAAACATCTTTTTGTTGTTGAAAAGACACTTCAATACTTTATTTTAAAGTTCTTTGCAGAATCTACTTTTCTTTCAGCCAGATACCAAATGCCTTGGAAAACTGCTAATTCAAGGATCCACTCAGGAGTGTTCCTTGTATTATAAATCCTTATCATAATAAAGATCAAATTGACACTCTCATCTGTCTAGTTTCTCTGTTTGGAACAGCAAAGGCTTCTTTAGCTGCTGCTGCTCACAATTAAATTTGCTTTCTGTCATGCAATTACATTTTTAAAATTCTGTTCAGTAAAATATTTCTGATTCTGTTACAATAAATTTAACCCAACGTCACACGAACACATGACAACCGCTAACAACTGCTGCTGCTGCTGCTGCCTGCCTGGTGAGGAGATTTCAGCTGAAAATGGGGAACAGGCTGGAAGTTTTTTCTCTCCTCCAGAGTTACATCCATCCCCACATTGTGAAAACAAACCTGCCATAAGATAAAGGAAATAAAGCTATTGCAGGTAATCTGCTAAGCCTTGGCTCATTCCTGTTATCAGACAACAGATTTGCTCTTTAGGCATCACTGATATGTTTGACATCTGTCACCAAAGCTCCATTGGCTTTTTCAAGATCTCTTAGGCTGCTCTTTTCTTCTTACAAGCTGTTCCTACCAGAAACATATTCCTAACCACGAGGAGAAGGTGAAAAACTAAGGGAAATACCCCAAATATACACAACAAACCACCTGACAAAATCTGCTGGTAGGTGTTAAAACCAAGAATATCATAACACAGCCTGAGCACCTGCTCTGTGTGGTTAAGTGACAAGGATCACACTCACACCTCTCCCTCTGACATTTTGCTTTGGAGAAGGCAGATGCTCCATTAGAAAAATAAGTTCTTTTATTAATAATCAAGAAAATGAGTGACTACTGGTTTGAACTGATAGTCATCCTTCCTTCATCTGAATTTACCTGGCTTCTCATTTTTCTTCATTCAAAATAATTGGCTTATCACAGACAGTATAAAGATATTAAATATAATATAAAGATACAGATATATAGATAAAGCATATCAAGATAACTGGGAAAAAAAGTATCAGCCCATTTATGAACCCAAAGGGTTCTTAGAAAAAAACTTATGTGAGTAAAACATGACTGGAAGTAATTTAGGACCAAGGTTTGTAGTTCAGGCAAAGGAGTTTTTGCTCTGTGGTTGTTGGAGGATTATAGGTTACAACATGCACCTGAAAAAACCTCTACTACACATTGCAGTGTACAGCAGAGGCAAAGAAAGCCTTGGATTTCTGTCTTCCCTTTCCATCCACTATTATATCTATGTATTTTTTCTAACCATAGGAAAGCTTCCATGGGAATATCTTATCCTGCAATAAATCAATACAAAAGTTATCAGTCCCCCTGGAGCAGAGTTGCAGTTCTTATTCATACATTTCCATGTTTACTGAGTCTCTTTCAGAAGATTATTCCTGACATTTCTATATTTGTAGATTTTCCTTCCAAATGAAAGTTTAAAATTTAGATTACTGTTTACAAATAAGCTTTATATAATTTTATGACTACATAGTTGCCATAAAGGATGTCAATTAAACAAACCAAACACATAATACCTGCTCTGAATCACAGAACTTTACATCAGCAAACTTATTTTTTTCCTTAATCTGAATGTTCGGATATTCTACTCTGTTATCATAATCAAAAGAAATTTAGGTCTATCATTTCTTTAATTAGAAAGTCTTGAAAATAAAGCTCAGCACAGAAAAAGGTAAAAATGGGATAAAGCAACAGAGCTGAATCAAAAGGGAAAAAAGTCCCTTTTCTTTCAAACCAAATCTAATGGGAAGCACAATTTTTTTTCTATTCTTGTAAAACTAAGATATATTTGGCAAAAACATCAATGTTCAACAAATTAATTTAGACATTTTATAGCAAATGAAAACTCAAATATGTTCAGTTTTTAAGGAGGAGTTAGAAACTATTTTCTCTTTTTGCTTCTGCATAAGGATCCACCTACGAAAGTTTTAATTGTTTTCAGCTTCTCTTCCTGTGCTGGAGGCCACAAAGCCCAATGGACAGTGAGCTCTGATACTGCAAAGCAATCTAGAGGTGACTGAATTAGTGACAGAAAAGTTATTGTCTTCCTGCAGGAGTTCAGAGAATAACCACATCTTCATCATGGATGAGACCTATATGAAGAATAAATCTCACATCTGCCTCCTAATGGCAAGTCTGTATAAACAACTGTAGTCTATAGACTGAGGAAAGCCAATGAGCTCACAAGTCATTTGTGACAAATAACATCATGTCACTGATAACTTACAGCAGCAGCAACATCAACAGTAGTTCTGTACTCAGAGGATGCTGAGGCACTGGCACAGGTTGCCCAGAGAAGCTGTGGCTGCTCCAACCCTGGGAGTGTTCCAGGCCAGGTTGGATGGGACTTAGAGCAACCTGGGCTAGTGGAAGGTGTCCCTGCCCATGGCAGGGAGGTAAATGAGATGAACTTTAAGGTTTTTTCCAGCCCAAACCAGTCTGTGATGCTATGACCAAACATTCTCCACAGTGGTCTGTTACAACAACATGGCAGCCTCGCACAATTCTTATTCAAACCTATCTTTTGTCTCCTGAATATTAATCCAAAGCACAGCACCAGCTGCCTGAGCCAGGCCAGCCCAATCCTTCCCAGACTCCTCTGGAGTATTGCAGATCTGTGTTTCTCCACTCTTTACTGTCACATTCACTTAATTTTTTCCTCCTTCCCAGCAGTCATAAAAGAGGAGATTGAAAGCACTAAGGAACGCTCTGTGCAGCATTGCATCTTCCATCCCCAAACAGCTCAGCAGGGATTTAGGATGATTTGCACAGTCATCCCCCAAAACCCAGGAACTTGAAAGTCTTTGTTTTATTGAAGTGTACCAAGACTGAGGTAAAAATCAGTAGCTAAAAATTGCACAGTGTGGTATAAAAAGGGGAGAAAAAGAAAAGAAAAAACTAATGCTTTTGAGATTCTTCATCATGACCTGCATCAGTGTTCCCAGTCCTTGCCAGGTGTGTCACCCCATGCCAAAACTTGCAGGGGGGAAAAAAAGAACCGTAAATGAAACAGACAGGAAACATATTAAACGTATTAAAAATGGGGTTTTGTTGTAATTGGTTTTACAGGATATTTGTTCCTGCTGGAGGCTCTTTTAGTGGTCATGCTCCTGACTCCTCAGTGGTTGGATCAGCTGCTGGAACTGAGGACTGCACCCTCTTCACCTTTCTCTGTTGGATGGAAGTTCTCTCCAAGTGCTTCAGCATGCCAAAAATCTCCCAGTTTCCAACCAAAATATCTTCTTCCTTCCTGTGGTGTCTCTTCAGAGCTGTCTTTCTGCAGACAGCTGGAATATTCCAGCTTTACTTTGGTAGCACAGGGACAGGAATTTGTTTGTTTTGTGAATTTATGCCCCCTGGTCATGCAAATGAAGTAACAAGTTGTTTCTGGAGTCTTGTGTGCTGATTCCCCTCCGGAGCCAAGATGTGATCTGCCAACTGTTTCTGCCCATTGCCTGTGTATCACTTATCTCTTATTGACCTTTCAGAAGTGTAGAACATATAAAGTTTCTTTATCCAATTATCACTTGCCATATTCAAGTAGTTTCGGTGTGAGCAGTATTAAATCCTTGGAGCATCTAGCCTTTTGTTTTAAATGAATTTAATCAACCTTACTTCTACTAAAATAGATTTTTTGATTAAAGGCAAGAGAACTGAAAGCAATTATTTATTTATTTATTTATATATTTGGAAATTATTTACTCTATAAACCTTACATATATTTTTTTTATGGTCCTGAATCATAAAAGATTACAGACAGGGTGTCTGATGGGGGAGACACAGTTCATATCTACACATTAAAGTGTATGTTATGGTCTATGATCTTAGGGATTTGATTAAGTAGAAGTATGAGCCATAAATAGATTCATAGATTGATAAAGGGTTGGAATGGACCTTAGAGATCAGCTGGTACCAACCCCCTGCCCTGGGCAGGGACACCTCCCACCAGAACAGGTTGCTCAAGGCTTTAGCCAACCTGGCTCTGAACACTGCCAGGCTTGGGGCAGCCACAGCCTCCCTGGGCAACCTGTGCCAGTGTCTCACCACCCTCACACCCTGATACCTAATCCAAATTTCCCCACCTTCAATTACTCCTTGCCCTATCACTCCAGTTCCTAAGAAATGTAAAAACTTCTGATGAGACTTCACATAAATGTGAATCTTCTAAATAAAAAATGAAGTGGATAAGAGAAAAACCTACAATATCAATGAAGTTGTTAACTCTAGATGAAATTCTTGTTTTCCTTTCTCAGTGGTCTGATGTATGACACAACTTGTCCCTAAATCAGTAAAAGCTAATCAAATTACTGTTCTTCTCACAACCCAACTCTGATTGTGATGTACAGAAATTTAAGAGGAAAGATTATACACACATATATTTGAATTTAAGGAGTCAAATGGTGGAAGAAAATTTTGAAAGCACAGTTTTCCACCAAATTTCACACAAGAACTTAATGACAGAGCTGTAAACTCTGTAAGCATTTCCTCTTCATCAACATGTAAATCTGAAAGGACATAGTATTTACTTTTTATGTGATATGAAAAATGTTGCAAATCTTTCCCAGACCAGTGGTCAGGCAGGTCAGAAGAGGAAGCAGAGCCAAAAATAAATTCACATAAACCCATGAACATTTGGCCGTATTAAAAAAAAAAAAAAAAGAGAGAAAGAATTAAAATGCCTTAGTGATTCAAAATTAGCTTTCCAGAGACAATTTCTTCAGTTATATAATTCATGACTGAACTCTCAAAAACGTTCTTCTTCACAAAATATGAATAGTCTATGTTCTGAGCAAAGCTTTTGAACTGCCAATAGAGCAGTGCATTTTCCATGAGGAAGAGGGAATCATGAGCTCTGCTCTGCTCCCACTGAACTAGCAGAAGTTTTGCCCAATGGAAGGAAGATGAGATTTTGTGTCTTTAAAGAGGGAAGAGTATCAAAGTGGACACCACACAATGCACAGATGTACTAGAAAGTCATTATGTATTGTAAAGTGTGAAATCTAGGCCACAGTTCTTCTGGTGTAATTTCCCATTCTGTTTCATATCTCAGCATCTCCCACTCTCTGTTCCTGCATAATGAGTTGATGAAGCTTAAGTTGCCTCCATCACTTTGTGATCTGACATTCCTCCTAAGATGTATTATGTATACAAATTATTATACTTAAGAAAACTTTTATTCAGAAAAATCTCATCAAAAGAATGTACTTTTCAAATGAAATAATTAGTGATGCTATTTGATGTGAAAGAAAACACAACTCTGCTTTGGTGGAACCATTGCCATTTCTTTAATGCCTAAGGCCTTTTATACGCAGGGGTTTGGAAAAATTTGGCTTTTCAAACTTGTGAAGTTACTAAACTTCATTTTTGAAGGCTCCTCAACAAGTTAACAGGGGTTGTTTCATTGTTTCATTGATGAATCTGCCTCTTTCTTAAGATATCAACTGTCAGAGACTTTGCAGAGTGAAAGAGCCTGAAAGAACTCAGATAAGAGAATTTCTGTGAGAGTTGCATGGACAAATCACTTACCACCTGGGATCTGAGCAGACAAGTTTTTTGGATAAGACTGTCATTTTTTTCCTCACTAGCAGAAATCCCCCAAAGGTCTAGTGGAACCCTAAGAGATTAGAGTTTTACTCTGCATCATGGGGTTGAATTTAAATCACATCTCTTAATCCAAACCTGTCCCAGATGATTGTGTACACCAAGGAGCTGCATACTGGGGATAGAAGTGCAATAGTATTTCTTGTTGGGTTTTGAGTATACAAAATATCCACGTATAAGGTGTTTGAGAAAGGGTGTACCAAACAATTTAATAATGAACTTTGTTTATTGACTTAGTATATTCAGCAGTGTCTTTTGGAGAAATCCTTTGGCTCATCCTTTTGGAGAGATCAAAGCAAGAACATTAAAACTTCTCATGAAGTTCTCAGCACTCCTAGAATTGCTTCTTCATTTAAGCTGATAAAACTGTCACCTTTCAGGTGTTTTATTCAGCTCCATTTCCAGAAGGGAAGTCGAACACTCAATCTCAACTGCCCTTGGAGCAAAGAACTTCCATGTCCTGCTGCTTTGTGATGGCTGTGGTGTCAAAATAAATGACTATACTGTTGTGAGTGTATTTCAACACCAGCATAAATTAATTGTGTATGGCTAGTGTCAAAGCAATCCAAAATTCTCACAGGAAATATATGGAAGAAGCATGAGAGCACAGGTTGCTTCTTCCTGGTTAGGTGGGACATAGAACCACAGAATCACAGAGTTGTTTGTGTTGGAAGGGACATTAAAGATCATCTCATTCCAAACCCCTGCCATGGGCAGGGACACATTCTACTAGCCCAGGTTACTTCAAGCTCCATCCAACTTGGCTTTGAACACTGCCAGGGATGGAGCAGCCACAGCTTCTCTGGACAACCTGTGCCAGTGCCTCACCAGCCTCTGAGTAAAGAACTGCTGATGATGCTGATGCTGCTGCAAATTATCAGTGATATGTGATGTGAGTGGTCAGGAAAAAGACTTTACCATCTATTTGTTCCTGCAGATGTGTTTAGCAGCTGCAGATATCTAAACTAGACACTGAAATAGACAAGGACTTTATAGTCTCTTCGAAGGTATTTAAAGTAAATAAACCAAACTCACATATAGAAGGAGCAGTAGGTGACTGACATCTCCCAAAAGAGTTCCCTCAAACACAGAAATGTTCAGCTGATCCCATTCTCCATCTTCTGGTTTTGGAAGAGTTACTGCAACATGTGGGAAGAACAAAGAAATCAGGACTTCACAAGGCCTCAACTTGCTTTAGGCGTGTCTTCAGATCTTCTAAATATACCTCAGATCTTTTGACTTTTAAGAAGTCAAGGCTTTCTCTAAAGCCACCAGTTATTAAAAGGTCAAGAAAATGTAGCAATCCTAGAGGAAGAGCTCAATTAGGAATGTGTGCTGGTTAGCTGATTAAGTTTTAAAAGCTCTTCATGGTAAAATAATATATTTGAGATAATGTATGCTATAACACCCACCAAACTCTTTTAATTCTGTAGTGGATCTGTGAACTTTTCAAAAGGTTCTTGAACAAAAAACCAGTTAAACCCTTCCAATTGAGATAAATTAAAAATCTGTTGAAGAAATTAAAATGCAGAAAACCAGTTTCTTTTGCCAGGCTCTCATCAGTATTTCCTATTCAGATGTTCTGCTAACACCAGGGTATTGCTCTTCCCGATGCACCAGGTTTAAGTTTTTCTCACATGCCCTCAGGAGTTACTGCTATCAACTGCTATCTCAGTTTATCAAGATGGTTAAGCATGTGACTAATTTGATTGTTCTGTCACCTTAATAGATGTTCAGAGTTTTTAGAAACTATGCTATTAGCCAAAGAAATCCGTAACAAACCCAAACCAAAGAAATAAAAATCACCCCCATACCCCAAACACAGTCTAGGTCACTATTTTCCTTCTTGGGTAAAGCTATAATCATGGGCTAGATTTCAACCTTGTTGAGAAAAGAATTCCCAGTAACAGCAACAGGTTTATGTCTAGACCCTAACCCCTGTCTACAATTATAAATACTGTGTAGGAAAAACACCAGGAGAGAATAAAAAGACAGCAAAGCATTCCATATATAGAAATACAAGTCTAACTTTCCTTCCAGTTGCTACATCACTCCGTAATATTTTCTTCTTTATTTCTAAAAATCTTTTTGTGCTTTCCCAGCTGAGAATACAGATAGAGGAAATCAATGCAAAAGCAGAGTTTCTGCTGATATTTAATGGGGCAAACAATCTATTCTAAACTCTTCCTAACAGACAGCTCCTCTGAGAGGTACTTGGCAGATGCTTCTCAATCCAGATAAAATATAACCCATTATCTTCTTTTCATGTGGTAGTCACTTGGCTCCTCAAAGATTCAGATCCCTTCTCATTTGAAAATTTCTTATTCTATAGGGAAATGGCTTTTCTCAAAGAAGCAGGTACAGAAGAGGAACTCTAACAAAAGGCTTGGAGAATGACTCAAAGGGAATTAAACCCTTCCAGACCTCAGTGAAGACAGTGTGTCAGCTTCTCTGAGTCAAAAACTGAGGAACTTATGCAAAGATTTATTAAAACTCTACATTATTTTTCATGATTCTATTTCTTTGTTAGGACAAAAATGTTGCTACATGTCAGTGAGACAAGACATCTGAGTCAACTGTGGAAGAAATGTTTTGGATGAGATGACTGAATTGGAAAATATTTAAGGAAGAAAATACTTTGCACATTGAGCAACTGGGATCAACAGAAATTCTAGTTGAAAGTGTAGGTGAAGCTTGTTTCTAGTGGCACATGTTCTGTCTGACAGTATTCTTTCTTGCAGGGTATTTTCTATTCATTTTACTTTGAAAGTCCTAAGATATTGGTGATCAAAATTATCACTGAAGTCTAGTAGCTAAAATAAGAGATTATTGACAGTTCTCAAGACTGAGATTTAACTAATTCACATGATCTACTTCGAAGTTTCTAAATTAACTCTGACTCCAGAAAGTCCCTGAGCAATTCCCTAGTTCTATGGCTTTCAGAGAAACCTTCTTTCCAAGGTTAAGCACATGTTTATGTGACCTTTTGACAACTGGGATGTTTTCCAGCACCATTTGCTATGGTACTTGAAATTAGGTATCTGCATCAAGTTACTTACCGGTTACTCTTTCAAATGTGCAAATGCAGTCCTACTTGATGCAAAATGGATTATAGATGCCTATCTTGGAAATCTAATACTGAGAGCTTGTCCTTGGGGAACTCAGACAAGCATAAAGTCATATTAATAACTTTCTATCATCTTTCAGAGATGAAAACTTGAAGAGCATTCCCAGGCAAAAAGGACCTGAAGCATTCAAGAAACACTTTAAAACCAAGATTAGGAATGACAGGTTATTCTCACAATCATCTGTCAGCTCTCTAGAGGATATTCTGTCTTTTGCTTTTCATATCCATAAAAGCTAAGGAACTTTAAATGAAAGCCTGAGAACAAGATTTCCATCCTTGAGCTGTGTAAATCAGAAGTAACTCCAGTTTACTAATCTCTTCTAAAAATAAACGGGGATTTTTCAGTTTAACTGTAGAATAAAAATCAAGGGTGTTGCTCATATCTGATACAACCATATGCATCCAAAAACTTGGTTAGCCCTAGGGTACTGCAAATACCAGTTTAACTCAAACTCATGCCCTTGGTGCAATATTGATTCCCAAAATATTAAACTATCTCCACCCCAATTTATTCAGACTCCTACCCTCTGTGTTAAAAAGGTGTGTGTCTCTTTAGAAGTTCATCAAGCTGAGCAAATTAGGAAGACTTTCAGATTTGAATATTAAACCCTTCGTTTCAGGAAATGGAACACCTGTTATTTTCTGTGTGTAAAACTTCAGAACCAATTACCTTTCAGGAGTGGACACAGCTCTAGATTGGGGCTGTCAGGATTGCCTGTGTAACCCTCTTGCTGTAATAGATGTGATATTCATACCCTAATTTCCATAAAAATAGGTTTTACAGAGTAACTGTTCTGGGATTTATTAGATTTTCCTGCAAAGCATTATAATTATCTCATACATCAACCATAACTAGTGCTTGTTATAAATGCCAGTTGCAATCATTCCCTGATTTTGTTGATGTTGTAAGAATATTAGAGTTATACTTCAGTTTATTTGGGGAAAGAAACTAGTTCAGATTATTACATACTGTCTGTTTACTTCATTGTATTTAAATTAATGATAAACTTCAAACTCTTCATCATCTTAAGTTTCACTGTCACAAAAAGTATTGCATATATTAAATGTATTAATAAAAATGCTCAGGGGCTTTTTTGCCACTCATTATTTCAGAAGGGTTTGTGTAGTACAATGTTGAGTCTGGAAAAAACAGAAAGCAAAAATATCTGAATTTTCCCACTAATATTTAGACTGACAAGGAAATGTGTTACACTAATTATTCTAAGCAGGAGTTTGGACTAAATATTCTCCTTGAGTCCCCTTGAGTCTAAATTATCCTATGACCTGTTTAATGTTCACTCTTTGCAGGTTTGTAAAAAACTTCAGCTCAAAGGGCCTGATGCAGTAATATCCTTGTGGTTAGAACAAAAGGTATGTGCAACTAGGAGGTGATTCTTCCCCTCTGGAAGCAATTCTGCCCCTCTACTCTGCTCTTGTGAGCCCCTACCGGGAGTACTGTGTACAATTCTGGAGACCCTAACACAAGAAGGACATGGAACTGTTGGAACAAGTCCAGAGAAGGACCACGACATTGATAAGAGGATTGGAGGATCTCCTCTACAAGGACAGGCTGAAAGAGTTGGAGCTGTTCAGCCTGGAGAAGAGAAGGTTGTGTGGAGACCTCAGAGCAACCTGTAAGGATCTGAAGGGCCCTACAAGGAGGCTGGAGAGGGACTCTTGATTAGGAAGTTCTGGTCAGGAACTGCAGTGACAGGACAAGGAGTAATGGGGAGAAATAGAAAGAGGGAAATTTAGATTAGATCTTAAGCAGAAGCTTTTCCTGTGAGGGTGCTGAGACACTGGCACAGGTTGCCCAGAGAGGCTGTGGATGCCCCAACCCTGGCAGTGTTCAGAGCCAGGTTGGATGAGTCCTTGAGTAACCTGCTCTGGTGGGAGATGTCCCTGCCCTGGGCAGGGGGTTGAGACTAGATGGTCTCTAAGGTCCATTCCAGCCCCTAAAATTCTATGATTCTATGACTTCCAGAAGTCCCTTCCATCTTTTTCTTTTTTCTCCCTCTCTTTCTTAATCTTGAATATACATTTTTTCTATTTGAAATACCTCTAAATGAATGGATAATTCAAAGAAATCTTGAATTTCATAAAATAAACCATTATTGCTATTCATCTCACTGGATCTGGGCAACATCAGGTCTTTGGGTGTTCATCAATTACATTTCTTGTGATGCTTCACCAAAATACAACTTGGATATTCTTACATCATGAGATAAATATGTTTTTCCAGGAATGTTCAAGAGGAATCAGCGATGGTAATCACAGACAGAAAGAAACACTGTCAAAAGCTGAGATTCACAACATTAGCACTTCCATTAAGTACAGAGCAGAAGAAAAGAAAGGTGGAGAGGAGAATAGGCCATAACCTAGTTTGTGCTTCAACAAAGCAATTTGTAAATACTACATTTCTAGGAGGAAAGAATGGAGTGGTTTCGAAAGTCTCCGAGGTAATTAGCCAGACAGTTTTTGGCACTTGATTGATTGCTTTTTGAAAAACATTAAAGCCCCCAGAGCTGCAACAAAGTTAAAAGCTTAGGTCTAGACATGAGGTCATCATTCTTCATTATCACTTTATGTGAAGAAATAAAGAAGTGATGCACTTGTGATTGAAACCGAAGCACTTATTGATATAACTCTCCAGCGTAAACCTCCTTTCCCCTCTCTCTGCCACCTAACAAATTATGCTATTTACCAGACAGCTATTACAGGTGGTTTATAACAGGTTCTACACTCCAGCCTGAAGTCAGGCAAATTGAGCAAATACGGAATGTGAGCTTAATACACACTGGTTTGCAGAAACTGGTTTGATGTATTGTTATAAATTGTATCCTTCCTCAGTGTCCAAATAGTCATGGATTATGAGAGAGAGAGATGTGAACTTGACATACAGTTATTTATGTTACCCAGTGCTGTGATCTCACAAAAAGCACAATTTCTGCAATGAAACCTTCCAAGGCTACCAAACCCTTGGAGAAGGTATTAGCAATGATTCATTAGATAACCTCTAGTGCTGCATCCATGGCCCTGACAGATGTTAGAAGCTTCTGCCATATGAAAAACTCCTGTTGCATTTCAGATGGATGGAAAATATCACCCATCAGTTATTTTTAAGTAACAGATTACACAAATCTTGCAGGACTGCACAAATGAGTGCAAACACTTCTATACTAATGACCATTTTAGGCTTTGAGGGACCTAGTCCAGTGGAAGGTGTCCCTGCCCATGGCCGTGGGTTAGAACTAGGTGATCTTTAAGGTCCTTTCCAACCCAAATCATTCTGAGATTCTGCAAACACTTGATGAATAACACAAACCTATATTCTATTAGAACCTAAGCCAAAAATTCACCTCAACTTCAACCTTCTTAGCCATCTGTGCAAGTGGCTGGATCCCTCCATCAAGACTTTTCCCCTGTTTTTCATCTAATCCTTTCTAGCACACTTTGGTAGGGACATTTTAAAGTCTTGTCTAATTTAAATCATCATGTGCAGTATTCATAGTCATTTTAATTTGTTCCTATATAAAGACCATGAGACAGAGATTACTGTATGCAATGTAATAGGTTCAGAAAAGCCCTTGTATGCAGGAAGCTTACAAAGGAATTTAACACTCCCCCAAACTTAAACTGTAACTGTCCATTATTCTAGCAAAAATAACCTGTGCTTTGCTAATTGTTCTGTAAAGAAATATGTATTTCTTTAGTGTTTGCAGAACAGATTACTTTTCTTTGTTGCTAGTGATAGTTGTCTTTGTATTTCTTAATTTATTGCTGGCAATGAGCTCACTCTTTGTTATGTAAAAGTGTCTTTGGTGCTGAGGATATTGCTAAAAGTACCAAAAATTAAATGCTTCCAGTGGAAAACTTTCTAATATGAGAGTATTACAATTAAAGCCAACTTTCTGCTTGTATTCCTTCCCTGACTATACTTGTTTGTTCATCTTGGGTGGAGATATCTGCCCTTTGCTTTGAAAACTGTAGCAAACACATGTGTCAGATCATGACATTTTAGGTAATTACAGATTATTTGAAACCTGCCATTTTCACAAAGGCTTCAAAGAGAACATTTCTTCCCCACCTGCATCTCAAGACAGAGTACAGAAGATGAAGCACTATGAGGAGTTTTATTCCATCTCTAGGCTATTCAAGTTCCACAGCAACTTATCAATGCCACCCTGCTGTTGTTTTTGTTTGGTGTTGGGTGACAGAGAGAGCAAAAGACGTGATTTTTTTAAAAGTAAAGATGATACTTTCTGCTCACAAAGTATTTTCCAATGAGCTGTAAAGTTCTCAGATTTATTATTCCAAAATTGTTTAATCATTTTTTGCTAGGCTAATCTTTACAAATGGTGAGTAGTTCACAAATAAGGGTGGAAATACTCTACCTTCAGATGCAAAGTCACCAGACATGTCTAGTCAAATCAAGCACTCAGCATTGGTTTCCTTTTTCATTGAGGATATAATGCTGACTGGCAGAAAATACATTTTGAAGATTCTATGAGGAATATTGCAATGCAACTTACATTTCTGAGTGTCTTGTCCAACTCAGAAAGATCACCTCTGGAATGAATAAGAGGTTTGTGAAGCCACGAGGTTATTGCTATGCTAATCCTCACAGCTGTTTGTTGCACTGCATGTAAGTGAGGTGCTTGAGGAGTCTGTCTCTCCTCTGGAACACCCACAGAGATCCCAATAGAAGTATTTAGGGACTGAGATTCAAGAAAATTCCTCAGAAAGATGTCAGGAAAGCTGATCCTGCCTTGGACTAAGACAAACTCACTGACTTCTTGCACTTCCTTTGAGCTCTACAGTTTAACATACAAATTAGCAACAGGATTAAAGTCTGGGGTTTGGTTAGACTTAGCTAAAGGTTATTCTTCTCCAGCTTTTCTGATACATGCACAAAGTTTAATTTAAAAAATAATAAACCCCAAACTGTTTACAATGATATCTAGCATTGAAGGATATAAATGAAGAATATAAGAAACCTGATAGCTGTTCTTCCAAGAAAGAGAATCATTCCTTCAAGGACTTCAGTATTTCTACCCACTCCTGTAAGTATGAGTTGGGAAAATTGGAATATCCCAGAATGTCAGAGTTCAGCACTTGGTGTGATATTGTACCTTGATATTGTACATTGTACATGTGATATTGTGTGATGATTACACAATTTGCTTCACCATATTGACGTTAAAACAATAACTCCATGAAATATTTGAAGAACGCTACTTTCTAATTTTCTTTCAGATTATCTCAGTGGCAAACCCATACAGTTTTACTGAGGCTTTCTTATATAGTCACAAAAATTATGTATATGCCAATAAGAGTCAGAGATAAGGTAATGATAAAACCCTCTGATATGTCTCCCACCAACACCAAATTCATCTTTCTCCCTTTTAAAGCATCTCAGCTCCTAAATCAAATCCTGCTGTGGAGCACAATCCCACAACACAGCACTAGGTCTCTGCAATATGGTAGAGATAAAATTTCAGTTACTTTTCCTTACTTTGAGAAACATGTAGTGGTGGATTTGTACATGATTTTAGCCTCACAGTGAATTCCTCAGTCTTCAAGGATGTTAGTTGTTTCTTCACTGAATTCCTCCCCCCCAAAACACCCCACCACCATCAAAACAATCAAAAATACCCCCCAAAGAGACAACAAAACTCCCAAATCCACACACATCAAGCTATGATAAACCTTATTACGAGGTGTTATTAAATGTATCTATTAAAAATTTTCCTTTTACAAGAATCTTGGAATACTCCTGAGTGGAAAAGCAGAACTGCAGATGGCCATTTTCTCCACATTTTCCTAAGTAGGAATGGTACAATTCCTCTGAAAGGCAGATGTACAGCCTGTTTGATGCAGAAAGGAAGTAGTCAGTTTTTATTACATGAAAAGGGGAAAAGAAGTACTGAGGACTAAAGGAGAGAAAAATCTATACCTGCACTTTCTGTGAAAAATTCGAATGACTGTTCCACTTTTAAATGCACTCACTACACTTATCAAAAGAAAATTAAGAATAAAAGTTACCTGAACATCTTGAGACTAAAAGTATTTAATTTCACAGTGAAGCCAGACTGATACTAATTCATATAAATCACAGCAGAGCTCAGCAGAGAAGCCATTTCCAGGGATTGCCAAGATATGTCTCTTTCAAACTTTGGAAAACAATATTTCACTCCTCACATAAAAGTGACTGGAGAACCTGCCTGAAAGTCCACTGGTTCTTTTGGTTGACTAAACCCCATTAATATATTGTGCCATTTACTTTGGTGAAAGCTGGACATTATGTGCTTTGGACAGAAGGCTGATGGCTCTGTGCTGCTTCATATTTCACTTTATCACCTGTTTCGTGCAAGTGGCAACAGCTGAACTCAAAGCGCATGAGATTTGTTTCTTGATAATACACACTATGAACAATTTCAGCTGTTCCCTAGATTTTCTTTTCAGCAGCCATCACAATAAACTGTGCTTGCAGTTCCCATAATATCACCTTTTCATTTCTTTTCGGCCACCTCTCTCTCGAATGGCTGCAATACATTTAGCTCATCTCATAGTATTAATAACACTTCTACCTTAATGTTAGCCTGCTTGTCAAATCACAGAAGAAAAATAACTACATGGGATTTAGGTTGATTAAACCTAGTAAAAAATCCAAGTTCGAGAGATGTGAGATCAATACTTTATGTGAAATCTGTGCTCTCTTAAAACCTCCTTCCAGCAAAGCTTTAAAAAGTCCATCTAAAGCCTGGCCCAGTGCATGCTCTGCCCACGTAGCTTTTGTCTCTACATTTTAACACAAATTGGACAAGACATGTCCAATGCCTTACACATATTTTAGTGCCTGCCTGCAGCCTGCATGTGATTTATTCCAGGGAAGACAAGCCTTTCCCTTATCCTAAAAAGTATAAGATCTCTTTCACAGCCAAGGTCTATTCAGAGACATATGTATATTTGTATTTACCAACAGGCACCTCAGATATGACTTAAACAGGCAAAGAACATTAGCTAGACAAATTATTTCAAGAGGAAAGAGAAAAACATGATTAATGCTAACCCTATGGTCATTTTACATTTTTTAATACATCTTTCACTTGTAAAAGAAGCCTTCAACTTCAATATCTCCAACTCAATCACAGTATTACTCTGAGAGATTTCTCCAGGAGTTGCACACTACTGGGGAGAGAGAAGGGAGCCTCAGTCACTGCTCAGGCTGCATTCACTGCAGCTGGAGTGGCTGAACATCCTCTCTGGCTCCCAGCCCTGGGCAGGGCTGTAAAAGAACATTAAAAAAATGAGGGTTAGACTTACCTCTCCTCTACTGACAGAAGACATGACCTACCAGCACACTAAAGCTCTTCCTGGGCTACAATTTGGCTTAAATCCAAATTCTGCTTAGCAGCAGCTTAGCTGATTGTTCTCCCTCGGTGTAATTATGCAAAATTTCTTCTTCCCCCTCCCCTTTCCTTCCTTATGCAGTTTTACTTTTGAAGAGCTTTCTTACAGGTGCCACCTGCTGTGACAGAACCTGAGGAGATAATACATTTTTACCGTTCAGCCGACTCTGTCACAGGGACAATATATGGAAGCAGTTGTTAAAAAATGCCCTCTGAAAGGTGTCTGAGTGCCCACAGATATTTTGGATATGCAGAAACACAAGATAGTTCTTCCAAGGTCACAGGGAGAGGGTTTAAATGGCCTTCAACACCTCCTAGAGATGGTGATGCACAAGATTTTAACTCAATGAGATTGGCACCTCATTACATTACAATGTGATGGCTCTGTCAGCAATGATGCCATGCAAGGAGGTGGCATGACAAGTCACAGCTGACTCCAAGGGGCTTTCAGAGAGTCACCTCATCTACACTGTGATAGTGACAGGCAATTCTTTTAAAATTACAATTCAATTTGTGGGAAAACATTTACAAGACATAGACATTTACTCAGTATTATTAATACACATTCCAAGAGCTCCAGGAGGACTTTACAGTCTCATTGGGATTGTATTCAAGGCTACTGAAATGTCTCTACAGTGTAAATCCAAGGGGCTGTGAGGCTAATTTCTTTTCTTTCCTTTTCTTTTCTTTCCTTTTCTTTCCTTTCCTTTCCTTTTCTTTCCTTTTCTTTTCTCTTTTCTTTCCTTTTCTTTTCTCTTTCCTTTTCTTTCCTTTTCTCTTTT
>NW_008655208.1:0-6350 GCF_000695815.1 Acanthisitta chloris | reverse complement strand
TTGTGTTTTCTTCGGAACGGGCAACAGATTGATGAAAGTGACCTTTTGTCTTTCTACAGATATCCTAGCCAAGAACAACAGAGCACTTTACAGAGCTTGCTGAATAGACTTTCAGTCATTCCTCAGCAAGGTAATTATTCCTCTTTGGCTTCTGTAATGTACTAAGCACTGTATTTTACATTATGAAGGTAGCAGTTGTACCTGCACACTTTGGAAAATGTCTTTCAGGACCTGTCCTAAGAGATCCGCAGTCATCACCTGTATGACCAAGCATTTACTCTGGGGTTTGCCCGCTCTGAGGGTCATGCTGGGCTGAAGGGTCAGCACATTAGAATGAATGCTCAGCTCAAAATCTAGCTTAGTCTCTAGGGAAATTGAATTCTGTAAACATAAACTTGTGGGCTATAGATGTATCAGCAGCGGTACCACAGTCTTGGCAAATATAACAGTCCACTCTTCAGTTGCCAGTGTGAGGCTGATGAGAACAGGGGGATTACCCTGGCATATATTACAAAAATGTTACATGGAAGGCACTGGAAGTACTTAACTCAGCACCGATCAAACTTGATGGTGTCTGATCTGGGGCTCTGAAAAGGAAGTGGGAAAAATGGACAGAATGCAAAGAAGACCAATGAAAATGGGAAGAGTTTTGGGAAACACAAAAGAAGGCTGAACACAAGACAATGGGTGTATTTACATAGCAAGTGGTAGATCTGCTTGAGTTAGGGCTTATAGTCACAGAGCTGAATGTCCTGACTCAGTTGCCTCTACAACTGCAGACTAAAGGGCAGGTGGTCTCCCTCCTCGTGCCCCAGAAGATAGCAAACTAGTATGTGAGATAATAAGCAGACAGTGTGAGCCACTTGGGTGCTGTGCTCTGGCTCCAGCAGGGAGCAAATAGGATGGTGAAGATGTAGCTCATCATAATCATCATCATTATTTTTCATTGTGAAAAAGGTATTTGAAGAGTCATCATAGCAAATAATCCACTAGGTCATCTGAGAGAGAAGTCTAAAAGGCAATATATTTAATGAGCAATAGAAGAAATTCAGGACAAATTTCAGTCAATTGTCTGACTACAGAGTGATTCACTGAGAGAGGCCATCTGGAAGGTGAGGGAGTCTCCACACTGCTTCGAGAACTACTTGGATAGAGGTATCTAATCCAGGTGCTGCAGATCCTTGCTTTGAGGTAGGGATTTTGACCTGAGCAGGGCTGAGTTACCCTTACAAATGTGGCATGTTGCCTGTCACTACAATGACCAGCTCCTCCTACTTCGGTGATCTCTCGACATGGCCAGGGCCCTGTGGACCAGATGTGTTGTCATATGTGAGCATGGATGTAAGTGTCTGCATTAGGGCCTCAGGACAGAGTGTGCGCTCTTGAGAAGGCTGAAAAATGGCAGAATGTGTCCTTGCAGAAGAGGATGTCTCACCAGGAGCCACTGGGAATGAAAAAAGATAGGCAACCCTCCTGTTCTAGAGGAGGGATAGGCCTGAGACTGGAATGGCAGCAGGAAGGCAGACCCAGTCCTGAAAGTAAAGCTAATTTGGAATTTTCGTCTCTCCAAGGCTTCAAAGGGGAAAACTCTATTTAGCTGCAAATATTTCTACTCCTGCTAGTTTATTTAAAAGAAACTGAGGTGCGTTCTCATTCGGTTGCTGATGCATTTGCATAAAATATTGTCCAGAACTTTCCCATTTATTAAGTGTCATGATAAAGAATTGCAGAGTTTTCTCTTGCGCACTCAGCTGACCTGAAACTAAACTGCAATAAAAAAATCACTTTCTACCTTTGGAAATTACAACCACAGTCTGAAAGAAATACAGGAAACCTACTGAGAAGCCAGACACAAAAATGAAAGCAAAAAAGAAAAAAATGCAAAATGTTCTGTGCAACAAAAGAGATTTGGGCCTGAAGAGGGTAACATGACAGGCTAACATTTCCTCTACCTTCTCTTGAGTTCTTGTCAAGAAGGGGAAAAAAAGGCTTAAATTCCTGAATCCTGATACCAGACCCATCCCCAAAGAACTTTGGCTAGTCTTTACCTTCCGTGCCTTGCTCTGCCTGCCTAATGATAATGCTTAAGCAAACCTTTTGTAACTGAGGCAGCAACTGTTTCAGTGGGATTTTCTTTTTCCTACATAGGTGACAGTGAGTGATCAATGTAATGTAATGCAGATCAGACCCTGTCCCAAGCATTGTGAGAAGCTGAAACTCCCCAGAGAGGCAACTGGATCCTTTTTTTCCTGCTTTCACTGATCAGTGGAAACAAATGGTCCAGGAAATCAGGCCAGTCATAAAAACTCTTCAGCACTGAAGGATGACACCAGAACCAGTGCACTGCAGCTTTCTGCTCATTTCCCCCTCATAATAATAGCTTTAGTCATCTTTTAAAACACTTTTAATTTCCAGTGAAGCAGATGGGAATTTGGGGTGAATGCAGACTACAGGATCAGATCCCATTTATTTATAAAAACGTGTGTTATACCAGCACAGTTTTCACTAAGCACAGGTAAGCAAGGTTGTGTGTGTGTGCCTTTGGTTTATCTGTGTTCTGCAATCTGCTTTTTACTATTCTGTTCTCAGCATTCCCTATTTTCTCTTAAGAGCTTTTACTGCTGCTTCTGTAGATCACTGTTGCCCTTTGTGCTGCTTTGGAGCAGGGACCCCATTTTTGCGTACATTTGTAAAGCAATACAAATTTAAACAAAGTTATGAAGCCAACATCAATCTCAGAAACTAATGCCATGTATTACTGCCACACTTGGTCACTGACCTCATTGGGTAAAATAGGTGGTTCTGAGCTTAAGATGGGTGGGCCTCAGAAACTCTTCATGTGCCACAGTCTCCAGCATTTCACATAGAAGATTTGTGCCGTATAATGGACTCAAGGTGTTGGGAATCACCCTTACCAGTTTTCTACCCACATTTGGTTTGGGTTTTTTCCCCAGGGAAATTGTAAACTGAAGCTGTGGAGAGGTCTGAGTGAGGGTGCTGGAGCTGGAATAAATGAAAAAACAGAAAACAGGCTGCTGAGCTGCTGTGACTGAGGTTTGTCCTCAGTCTGAGGCAAGGAAGTTACTGCAATAGCTGGAGTAGACAGCCCCAAACTGAGATTCCTAAATAGTCACAGTTAGGGAAAATAACTAAATTGTTTTTTGCATGCCCTGTCGCTCTGTTATAAAGATAAACCCCTTGGTGGATTCCTTTTGACCAGCCATGGAAGCACCTGGGAGAATCCAGAATGGGAAGCAAGCCACATTCTCTCCAAGGTGAATAGTGGATATTTTACTTACATTTCTGCACTTTGTTAATCAATTGGTATTTGCTTTTTGAGAGTGATTTTCATGAGACTAGAGGTGTCAGCTGTGTAACTGTGAGTTGTAGGTACCTGCTATCTCTGAGCAGTGAGATCTGTCCTGTCGTGAATTTTATCACACTGGTGTCTATAATCTTGAGCTATGGATCCGGATCCCTTAATAATTAGCACTGCAGAAATCCAAGAACAAAAGCTGGTGATTCCTGTTCCAAGTGATTTACCTAAATATAAAGCAAGAAATGAGAAGAGAGAATGAAGAAAAATCGATGAGCACACTGGACGTCATGAGAAGAAATGGCTGAGGTTCACGTAACACCTGAGCAAGTAGTGATCAAATATTTCCCCTCATACAAAGATTATTAGTGTTGATAATCTATTTATCCTTAATTATAATTAACAATAAGTAGTTAAAGAGAGGTAAAAACTCACTGACTTGCACAAAGCATCTACCTTATTTCCTATCAATGCTACTAGACAATAAATTCAGAAATAGATTGAAGGTTCAAGCATTAGAAAATTATTTTAGAGTCTCTTATGAATCTTCAAAGTAATGATTCTGAGGATTTACCTGCATGATACAACTCCAATTTTTACAGTTTTCTGGAACGGATAATGAACAAGCAGAAGCTGTGAATGGGAGATGTTTTGGTTATTTTCTGCACAATTTAAGGGCTTTTCCCTATGTTGTTGTGTTCTTCAATTACAGAAAAAGGAAGATGAAGGAAAACGGTGATAGGTATCAGCAGCATCCTCATCATGCCACAGCTTTTGTGAAGAAATTAGGGCATAAAAGGTCTGATCCTCATGTAATTTGAGTCAGTTGCAAACTCTTGCTGCTTTAAAAACTAAAGACTGTAGGACTGAGCCCTAAGTGAGCTGTGTGCTGAAAGGGGGCAGGCTGCTTTGATGTATGATTTAAATAGATGAACTAATTGGTTTGAGGGGGTAGAGACAAGTTAGCTGCAGTCAGCCAGTGAATCTTGTTGCTAAGACAGTGAGGGAGTGAGAGCAGGCAGGGTGAGGACATGAGAGCAAGAGAAGGAAAGTGCCCTCGAGCAAGAGTGATGGGAATAACACCTTACTTGTGCATGGTTTGTCCTTTTCATTTCTGGTTTTACAGGCTAGACTAAAAGGTTGAGGAGAAAGTGAAAATACAAATTCAAGTTGTTACTTTATTGTGCTCTGAATGACATAAAGAAAACCACTTCACAAAATACTACAAATTACCTGGAAGTTTTTAGGAAGTAAACCTACCCACAAGCATCAGCAATTATTTTTCTCTCCAGGTTTAAAAAAAGAACAGCAAATATTGCATCTATATATCTCAGAGTACTTCAACATAGTCACAATGTTTGATACTTGCAGTTCAAGCACATACAAACTGGTAGAATTCAGCTTGTGCTTCATGTCTTTGGTCAAGTGTTTTCAGGTCTGTGTTTCAGTTTTCCTCACACAAAGTGAGTCTGACAGTTCTTTACATGATCTGAAATCACAGCACTGATGTGTATTGTCTGTTCTGCTGCTATTTATAAACCCTAAGATGTGGGATCCAAATCATGATCAGTTTTCCCAGCACATGGATTAGATCTTTTGAAGAAACTAAGGGACTTAAGCACAAAACTGGCTTTGAAAAAATCTTTCACCTGATCCTGAAAAATTCAACATTGTTTGTCTTCGATCCTTTCTAAACCAAAAACTTACAGGCAGATAAGATCTCAAAACAAGCTGCAAGATTATGCAGAATTAAATCAATGCTAAAATAGTCCCTACTTCATTGAGCACAGGATTAAATTTTTGTGCATAAAACCCAGACACTTCCATCTAACAGTCTCATGTTAGTCCATACACCTTACCCCTGTGGCAATAAATCCACCTCAGAACAATCCCAATGGCAAGGATGATCCCTCCCACCAGGTAATCACCCCAGCTATAGCCATCAGTTCTACACATCTGGATGTAATGACGAAATGTAGGTCCCTCCTAACTGAACTATTTTATTTAAAAATGTGCGCAACAAGTTTTATGAAACAACTAGCATTTAAAGAAACATGAGAGACTGAAGACTAACAGAGAAGAGCCCCCAGTAAAACAAACAGCAGAACTGAGCTTTGGCTCTTGCAGTGGATTAGGTACGAGTCACCACCATGAACAGAATGTGCAGCAGTGTTGTCAGACCTAAACATCCGAAAGTGGATGAGTCGAAATGCTCCACCCCAAGTTGTGACATTTGCTGTGTGTTCCTGAGCTTTTATAACAGAAATAGATTCTTTCTGCATCCCATTTGGGTTTTGAGCCTTCAAAGCACTCCTCACATTTGCCAGATGTTTTGCCTGCCTGTGGCCCACCCCAATTGTACTGGCCCATTTCATGTCTCAAGGAAAAGCTGACATGAGTTTCAGGATGCTTTGGGAACCTGAAGGCAGTCATCAACAACACTGAACTGACAGGAGGCAACTACATGCTAGCCCTGAGATCTTCAGAGCATCTCTCTTTAAATGTCAATGTTTTATGCAAAACCTAAAGTATTTGCAATTTTTTAGTTAATCCTATGCTGTAAAAGCATCCTACCGAGCCAAAGGTCTAAGCTCCTGCATATGTTTATCTTGGCCCTTTCCAAAGGTAAGCCCAAATATATCTGCATTAACTCACGTCCCTTATTTCAGCCTCCATCCCCGTGACCTGCAAAACTGGGAAAACACAGTACATTTACCAATACTGCCTGCACCCACCTGTCCTCCTGCCTGCTCAGCCTGTTTCAGCAAGGGGGTTAGATGTCCAAAGGGGCAACACCAGGGGAAACCATCTCTGTTATTGCACTCTCTTCCAGAACCCGAGCACACATCCATCCTGTGGCTCACTTCCACAATGCGGTACTCCCCAGTGCTCAGCTGGTGCTGCCCGGCAGAAGCACACCTTGTCACTATCCCTGTCCCTGTCCCTATTCCTGACCCTGTTCCTATTCCTGTCCCTATCCCCTCACTCAGCTTTTCCCGGGGTCGCAGAGCAGCGCGCGCGGTCCCGGCAGGGA
>NW_008655207.1:3450-47993 GCF_000695815.1 Acanthisitta chloris | reverse complement strand
ATTTCACATACATATTTCTGTTCATATATGTAAGCAGGGCAATATATTATACAGTGTAATGACCTCAGTGTAGTGTTGGTGAAGTGGACAAGGTGAGCCTGAGTCCAGGATTCTGCCATGGAGTTTTTCATCCCACAACCACTTACATTAGGGAAGTTGTGCTTGTAGCACCTACCAGCTGTTCACACACACATAACAGCACACATTGTCAATTCTGTTCAGAAGACAATGTAGAGAATCAGTCATCACTTCACCAGTTCTCAAATTGAGATACTGAGATTAATGACATTTTTCCCCAGATGCAATCTGTTGCATCCCAAAACACATACTTTAAAAAAACCAATAGTTAAATAATATTTTCAAGTTTCTGACCTTTCCTATCTCTTTTCAGTTTTGCCAAGGAAAGGAAAGGATTCTAAATGCCATAGAAGGCACCCCACAGCCTTTTCCCCACATGTGTGTCATTCTCCTGAGAGCTTATGTGAGAGATTCTCTTGACACAGAACTTTTGAAGCCAAAATACAAACTCAAAGAGGCAAAGAACCATCAGGATGAAAGCATCTGAAACTTCTCCTCAAACAGGATTTGGACAACTGCTGGGAATGTTATGAAGTCACTGAATTCTTCTGCCTTTTAATATGCATGGGAAAGAGGATAGGAAAAATGACTTCAGCTTCAAGCAAGACCAAACACATTAAGAAGGAACACGTGAAGTGCATCAAAGTGCATGCTTATAAAAGTTCTTTATAAAAACAAGTAGGATTTTATACTGAGTCATGATAAAGACTTGGCCAAAAAGACACCAAATGGGGACAAATGTGCCTGAGCCCTTACCAACTGCTGCAGGAGGCAAACCTGCAGATCCAGAGTAGCAGAGAGAATTATCAATGAGTGCAGGCTCAGGGGGTGAGAGCCTGGCAGCTGAAAGACAGAATGGAAAGCCTGGGGATGAAGAAAGGATAGAGACATCCAAGATCTCTAAGCCTGAACCAAGGAGTTCAAGTTTCAAGTCAGTTCTTACAGAGGACGCTATAGCTGGAGAAGATGGGAGTACTGCTTTTCCAGCTTGGGCCAGAACACTGAGGAAATTCTGCAGAGGCACAAAATAGCTTTCATAGTTCTGATTTTATATTCTTTTACCCTCCCTCTGGTGGTTTATGTGGACAAGCAGTCTCCTTGCATGATAACACAAAACAGTCAAAACAGCTTTATCTCAGCACACTTAAAGCAATTTGAAAGACCAAGAGGCAGACAAAAATCACAGATGGAAAATGGAGGTGCCACAGAACTGTAATAATGGTAAATAACAGCTATAGAAAATTCAGAGAATATTTGGATTAGTCTTTGCCAGAGGTAGAAAAAATGTTAAGTGACCAGCAATGGATTGATTTTTCTCTGTAAGCTAATGCTGTTCAGTGTCTGAACTGTAGTTATTACACTGCTATTATCTGAGAGCCAAAAATCTACTTAAGAATTTCCTTCCTCATGCACAGAACATGAAATACAAGAGTAAAAACTCACCAAAGAATTAATAGAACTATAAATATAAATGGTTAATACATGTTGGTGTGAGAGGCATAAATTTTCCTCCAACTGGAGCTGTTCACACTTCCAGTAACTAATATCTCATTCAGAAGGTCTGAATTTCAGCCATCATATAAAGCAAGGACAAGGACTCACGGTCAGCTACAATGTGGTGTAGCAAGGCAAGCATGCCAGATTTCTATTATCATGGTGAGATTCCATGACTACATTAAGCCAAGTTGCTTGACAGCTATGAAAAAGACAGCTTCATCCACTTTTATCAGAACACTGACCTTTTCAGGAAATAATAGGATATATCCTGCTATCATTTCTCACATGAAACTCTTGTTGAGGTCAATAGGAATTTGGCGTAAAAATGTGAAATCGGTACTTGGCCCATAATGTTTAGTGCCACATAACAGGCTATTGGGAAAGGATCCAACATTAAGCATCAGTTCTCATTAATTACACTGCAGATTCCATTTCAAAAGACTTTCTGAAATATATTGTGCAAATTAAATACTGAGAGCCAGTTCCTCAGCTGATGTAAATCAGAATACCTGCCTTGAAGTCAAAGAGATAAGGTCAATAAAAATCAGTCAATGAACTCAATACAGCTAAGTCAAACTATACAACAGAGAATCTGGCCCAATGAATAATTCCTTTGTTTAAGCAAAATTGCAGATTTTTTTTCATCTGCAATGACTGATCTTTGCTGCATATTCTATGCTTCTTCACTATGGAAGGTCAAAAGATGAAACTGGTGAAAACCTCAATACAACAGAAAGCTGTAGCATGAATAAATTCAGTTCTAGACTATAATACAACATTTTGTCCTCATATAATAAATGAAGTTCTTTTCTGAATTTGGTGAAGGTTTGAATTTTTTTGTGTGGAACAATATTGTAATTTACTATCTAATAAGCCTCCTACAGTTCAGAATAGGAGGCATGATCCCTTTTCCTAGTTACTGTATTGATTTTTATAGCCCTGTCAAAATTAAATAGGTTTGAATGTTTATTTTGAAATGAAGCCACTGCTAAATATGTAGCTTTCTCTCTTCTTGTTTGAATCTGAATTACCCAATCTGGAGCCCTGGCTGATATTTTTGGATCCACATACCTAAGAAAATATGTCTGAACTACCTTACAGTTTGAGATTATAACATAATTGTTTCTAGAGGTCAAAAGCCTCTACATAGTCATTCAGTCAACCAGGTATAAACATTTGGACAGAGAACTCATTTTCCTAAGTCCCAAATATTATTTTTTATCAATAATAATTTATAGTACAATAATATCCTAAGAAGACAACAGGACTATACTATGTTAAGCACTGCACAAGTGCAAACCAAGGCCATAGTTAGAAAAATAATAATACAGCAAGGCCAGTCACAACCTCTGCTACACGTCAGAGAGGAAAGAGCCCTCCATCCAAGCATGATGGAGTAGTAACAAGCATTGTAACAAGTCATCTTCTCTCTGTGTATCATTTGGGTTTGCAGGAAATCTTTGCAGCATTGGTATTTATTTGGAAAGACTAAGAAGTGGAGATAAACCTGGCATATGTCTGAGACCATGCAGCATTCTGACAGGTCCAGCAAAGCACTAGATGGAGCTCATATTAAAACCAACTCCATTACCCTCCTCCCTGTTTGTAATATCCTTTCAACTTGTGTTTGAAGGCCATCAAAATATGAAATTATCTTAAATATGGAAGCTGCATGACAACATTTCAATTAAAAAGCTTTTAGGAAAGGTCGTGGAGAGCATCTATAATATATTTCTGGAGGTCTTGGAAAGAAGAAGGGTACAGTATGGGTCACATAACAATTATGGTAAATTGGGTAAAACACAGTTTCCTGAGACTGCTCCAAGCAGAATAAAAGTGATTGAGAAAGTCACAATATGACAGGTATTAATAAGTTCTACCTATCATAATGTCTGATATAATATCTTTTATTTAAAAGGATCCCAAAGCGCTTTGTGAAACTCTACATGGAATAATTTCTTTTATCACTAACACATTCCCATATTTCCGAGAAAGCAGTGCACTGATGAACTCTACACAGTAGCACAGCATGAAATTTTTCGAAATCCCAGAAAGTGAAGAATACCGTTTTTGTTTGAAATTCAGGCAGGAAAAAGCTGCATTTGGGGGTAAGTTCTGGCTAACATAGTACCTTTTCAATAGCAAATATCCTGAAGTGCTGCTGTCCTTCTGCCCAAAGCCAACACCATCGAGCACAGCTGTGCACTTTGTAACTTTTTTAGAACAAGTACAGAAGAGGAGCACTAGTTACTGAATCACCAGGAATATGCCCTTCAGAATCCATGTCCTGGACTGAAGTTTCCCATCAAAGTACTATACATCAGATCAAGATAATCTGACTTATCAGACCTGAAAAGATTCCAGCCCAGGTGACACAGCAAATCACACACTCATAAAGTATTTAATAGAGAGTCAGTAAACTGCCAAAAACCTTCTTGAAATTTTACCTGAGTATCTGGGGGAAATTACCTATGTTAAAATCCGTAATGTGTTTGAACAATTAAAACTCCAAACAAACAAGGAAATACATAATTGCTGAAGAGAAATCTTCAAGGGACTGGCTGTGACAGGATTGCTAATATTAAACAAAAATATATGCCTAAAGCATGGAAGAGGACCTAACAAAGCCCTATCACTAAGTACAGAATATTTCAACTGGTTCATACTGCCTTCTTTTTACCAGCCTGCCTTGTACCTTGAGCTTATTCTTAAAATATGTCTGTACATCTGTCTGTCTATCTATTATCTATCTATCTATCTATCTGTCTTTAGTGAAACAGCAATGCAAAAAAGTTAATCTTTTCCTACTCCCACCAGGCTGAGAGGAATCATGTCTGGTGCCAGAAGGGTGCAAAATTACATGGAAAGTTCTTCCTTCCACAAAACCTGTCTCTCATGTCTTAGGAGGAGTTTGACTTCTGCAACTATGGATTTTTTTTCTGGAGATTTTTTTTCCATGCCTCTGAAAGCTAGATGAATAATTATTGCAAGAGTGCAATCTAAGAAAATTATTTATTTGCAAAGAAAAGTATATGCAACTTCATCTGATACTCTTACACCCCCTCCTTTTCCAGGTCATGCGCTCAAAAACGTGCTGCTTTTTCGTACGTTTTTCATAATTTTGATGATGACAAGACAAATATCCACTAAGTTTTTCAAAGTCAGGATAGTTCAAGGTCTTTTTAAATCCATGGAACTCTTTTATTGAATTCAAGATGTCTCAAATGAGGACTCAACTTTATGAAACACAAGACCCTTCCATATTTACATGCATTTGTCTAGGTCATATTTTCCCCTTGCCTTGAATTTCTCCCCTTTAAGCTCCTGACTTCCAAACCTGGCTGATGTGTTCTGGCAGGCTGTGTAGTAAGAGAATATTGCAATACTATGGATCCTATGAATAACCATTCCTGTCATTTCTATTATTTCCTAGAAATCATCTAGTATCTGCACAGAGGGATTTCCTCCCTCCCCAGCCCACCACATGCGCATGTGTGTGCACACACACACGCAAGCACACACATACACAAAGGATTATTTTATACTGACATTCAGCTGCCAGCTCATTTTATCCTGGTCTTTATAAAATAATATCCTAAGTAGCCTATTAGCTTTAAGGTCAAAGTCTTTGTCTATTTTCTAAATCTGTTCTCTCCTCTCCCCCCCTCCCACTTCCTTTCCTTTCATTACCCTTTCCTATCAATTATCTCATCCCTGCCTGCTGCCCATCTGAGCAAGCCAGCAGGACCCCCTCAGTGCCCGCCAGATTGTCTCATTCAGCTAGCTCTCAGGTTGCTGCTGATTGCCGTCTTTATTCATTACCAAAACACTTGCTACATGGTGCTTGGGCCCTGGCAACCAAACTCTAAATCCTGCCAGTGAGAACGTAATTACTAGTACACCACAAACAGAGAATGGAGTCTGCTGTGAGTTGTTAGAAGCAGGCGTGAAATAGAGCTGGGCTATTTTCATGCAACTGGATCTGACTACTTGCTTGTCAGTTGGTAGGTACTAATGATTGGCCTGATTCATTTTTTTAACAAGCTTTATCTGAGATAAAATACATCTCTAAACAAACTCTCAGATCTGTCAAGCAATTTACAGATATGGAATATGGACTGAGAGGAGCTTTATGTGTGCTTTTATCTACAGGTTTATGAAGTGTCTGGAGCCATTGGCACTACTTGGATGTGAAAGATATCCTGAGAGCCTTCTCTGATCTGTGGGAGGCTACCTGTAAGGGCAGAGTTCATTTTCCTTATTTGTTTGTTGAACTAAACCAGTTACTAGACACTGTGTGTTAGCAGTCCAAAGTCTCCCAACTGATAATTCGCCTTCCCAAAGGAGCCGAACGTTACTTACAAATGATCTCAGGCACAGATTCTCCTTTTCACTCCTTGTGTGCAAATTGCACAAGTTCTCTGTTCTCGTTTGGTCCTCTGTCTTTATGTGCCTTCCCTGTAAAAACCTGTCTTAAAATTTCACTCCTTTACTGGGGGAGTAAAGCTTAGCAGTGTGGTTGTTTCTAAAAAATATTTATTAGGGGAAGATCGTTCTGACATCAGCTGAAAGGTTCTGTGTGTCTTTTGTATCTGCTCTTCAAATCCTTAATCTTTAAAGTGTTCACAAACGAGGCAAATGCCTTAATGATAAGCAGTCTCTAGCAGATTTGAAAGTTAAATTCAAGCAGCATTTATCTCCCCATCAATGGGAAGGATTTATCCTATTACCTATCTCTGCCATTGACAAGAATAGGTCCTGTATATCTCCAGCATATAAAGGGAAGCAGACCCATCTAAAACTTCTCATATTAAAAAAACATTTTTGATCCAGGCAATATCAAATTGTACGATAACATTTACAGTGATAATACTGTACATCACATGCAATATAATTGATATGCTGAAAGAAAGCCAAACAGATAATTTAAAAAAAGAAAAAAGAAAAGGAAGAACCTTTCATACCACAGAGTTGCGAAGACCTTGCCCCTGGATTTGTTTGCAGTGCTTTGCTTAAGGTTTAATTCTATTGATTACACATTCCATTTTCCAAAGTGCCATTTGCCTGAAGGAGCAGGTGGTGTTTGCTGTTTCCATTTAACTGATATATTAGCCATGTGGTGCACTGCATCAGTGGGCAGTATTAATCAATTTACGGCAAGATGACAGAGAGAATCACTCACAGCAAAATTGCAAGGGGGAAAAAAAGGACAAAAGCAGAAAAATAATGACCATTAATGGAGAAGTTGAAAAACAGGGGAAAAAAAAATCCATGCTTTTAATACTTCTCTTTCATAACAAATGGAATTGCAAGAATTTAGGAACAGCCACTGTTTGAAAAGAGAAAAATATCACTATGTTCAGTGCAGTACTTTTTGTAAGCCCTTTACTGTTTGGCATTGTATGATGAATACACAGCCACAGACCTTGGTACTTGCTGAGAAACTTAGATTTCCCTTCCTTAAATAAAAGCAAAATGCATCATACAAGATCAGAGCTGGTACAGGTCTTTTCTTGGAAGATCCATTAAGTTTCTATATGTAGGAATAATTTTTGTCCTATACAATTTTATATATTATTTTAACAAATATTTTGAATTTATGAATTGAACATGAAGATTTCTGTGACTCTGAGGTGTTTATGTTTCAAATCAGCTGTTTCCTTCTATTCATAAGATTTTTATTTTTTTAAAAATTTGACCAAGTTGCATGTTGCTCTGTAGTTATGCTTCTTCAAAAATATATCTTGATTTAAATTCAGTGAGAAACTACAGAAAGGTACATGCAGAGGAGGGCAAGTGACTTTCTATCTATTTGCGGTCAGGAAATTCATACCTTTCTTCAGAAATCACAGAAAAGGCACCAAACTTTAGCTAAACAGTTTCACACTCCAAATTGCTTTCTCAGCCACAAAGCAGTGGAAATAAAGAATTGGCAGAGGAGCTTTAGGCTCCTCAAGAGTGGCTCTATCAGGAACTTGGAGGGCCTTGCTCTTCCCAGCCATGTCAGTCACACCAGAGGATGAGAAGCACATTCCTCTGCCACAAATTAACCGTTCAAGTCTCTTTGCATCCAACCTTTTCATCCTGTCAAACTGGGTCCAGGCCTATCCTTGCACTGCCTCATCCCTTTTCTGCAAATAGAGAAATGTGCTGGGTCAGATCCACAACTGGGTTAATTCAAATGGTCCAGCAGAGATTCATAGCCCTGCAAATACATTTAGTGACCAGAAGTCAAGTTCAGGTTTCACAGCCAGGTGGGATGGGGCCCTGAGCAACCTGCCCAGGGCAGGGGGCTTGGAACTAGCTGACCTTTAAGGTCCCTTCCAAACCAAACCATTCTACTATCGCATAATTCTATAAGCCACAGCAAAAAGCCAGGATGGCTGAAGATTCCTTCAAGTCTGCAGAACCAAAGGATTCTGCAAGAAATGCAAACCCTCACATTAAATACCTAGCAACACATTGACAAAGAACTGAAAGGAATGTGACCCCATGTAAAAGGAAAAGCAGCATTTAGGAAAACTGTCAGATGCTCCTGAACGGCATGTAATCTATCTCCTTTGTCTCCTTTCACACACTGTCTCCCAGAAGCTGACTTATCCCTGAGTATCTGACGCATTTTGTTGTTAAATATTCTATCCTTCCTTAATATTATCAAGTATGATGATACAGTGAAACTATGCTTCATAAATTAACAAATAATAATAAAACACTGCTTCAGGAACTTGTCTAAATGATATAATATTATCATGAATCATAGCCTTAATGAGGATCAAGGAAACATTTGACAATGGAGTATGATATTGCATAATTCAGTACAAGAAAGCTATAACATCTCTCAGTAGCACCACATCATTAAATAAATTTAGCGAACTTTTCAATTAGACACTACATCCAGGATTTAATAAACTTGTGGAAAGTTTGCTTTTCTATCTTTTGTGATTTTTCTTTTTTTGCATCTCAGAGCAGGGAAAGGGTTTGAACATCTGAATGAGTTTACAAGGTCTAAGTGAAGATGACAATAATGTGAAAAGCAGAACTGGGAAAATCACTTTAAAACATTAAGTGAAATTATACATGGGCTAATTTACAGACTAGGGACTTTTAAGGGAATTTTCTTTTATCCTCATGAGCTACTTCATAGCAAAACATTTTCAGGAAACAATTTCAAAAAATCATGCCAGCTTAGGAATTGCTACAATTAATGAATCTCATGGACTGATCTTTCCCATTGTTCCTTCCTTAACAAGGTCTAATAGCTTCTATTTCGGAAGAAAATGCGAAAACGCCCCAAAGCCTTGGTTCACACAGCTGTAAGGTTACTCCCTTTGGTCTCCTCATAATCGCTAAAATGAAATAATTAAATGCTGAAGCATATGCCTTAATATTATGTGAAACTTGTTAGGCAATTAGGATGCTAGTTTTTCTTTATAAGCATTCAAGGATCTGATCTTAGGGGAGTGTTTCTGTAGTTTTGGTCCCTATTACACCTGGTATCTAGGAGTTTCACACTGGAATTTTTCATGGAACTATTCCAGGAGCAGGCATTATTCTTGCCAACTTGTGGATAACTACTATTTTTTCCTAGATTTAGTTCTATTTACTGTTATTTCTGTCGTAATACACTATGTAAAGGAAAAAGTGCTTTATAGCAGCTGCTGAATGTTCCACCACATTTACCAAGCTATGCAGCTCTCTTACTCATGCAGGCACACCTAGGGTATGAGAAGCCAGCTAGTTCAGAAGATGTAGTGGGTCCAAACACCAGTCAGAAGGACTACTCACATTTCTACCTACTGAAATGCAGGACATGGAAATGCAGATATGAATATCCATTTGCAGTTTCTACTTCAGTATTCTCACTTAGTGCTTGCTGCCCAGGCATTAAAATGTTGTTTGTGATGCTGTAAGTCTCCCTGCAATAGACTACCAAAACTCATGATGCAGGAGTAAGGGCCTTAACATCTCTATGTTATTATTTTCACTGATTTTTTGTTTTACACACCCAAACACATACTTCTGGGGTCAGGCTGCTTATCTGCTGTTGTGAAGGGGATAACAGAGTAAGGCTACTCAGGCTTCCTGAGAGAAGGGAAAGGTACTTTCCTTTCATCTCTCTAAAAGGAGTTGTGCCTTCATCTCTATAAAAGGAGTTGTGGGAGACAAGTGTGATTGACCTTAGCAAAAGGAATGATGCCATTCATGACTGTGATCCTGGTGCACATTCCCAGCACACTGCAGAGTACCTCAGAACGTTGCTCTTTACCTCTATCTGCCCCACTACCTTCCAAGTGCAGTAGAATTACAGCCCTAAGCTGATTCCTCTCCTTGTCTCCTTAGGAAGACAAGCAATTTATTTTCTCAGTTGTAGCAGTGCCCTCCTTCCTGGCCTGGCACATCACTGAAAGTCAGTTGGCATGATGTAAGAGAGGGCAGAGACTGGTCCTCATCAACAATTCTGCACAGATATGCCCATGTAGAATAAAAGCAGCCTTTTCCACACCAGGCTGCTTATTAAACAGCTCTTAACGGTCTGTGAGACCTTCCCTCTTCCCTCTGCCTCCAAAAATGTACATTGCTTTATGGGACTTGTGGGAACTACAGGCTGACTACGTAGAACTAGAAAAGGATGAATTCTAATTAAGAGATAATGTCAGTGGAATAGAACTTTGTCACAGGATAATGATCCCCTGCTGTTAGATAAATATGGAAGCAAAACTTAGGCAGTTTTTGAAAATAAACAGTGAGGTGATGCCAATATGTTTATATTCAGAAAGGGAAACATTTATCCCTCTGCAGTATTTCTATTTCATGGGAGTTTTTAATTAAACAAAACCAATCCTTCCCTCCCACCCAACAGAAAACATCTTCATTAATGACCTTGGTCTTGCAAACCCTCATGAACATATGATCCTCACTGAAATCAAAGTGAGGTGGAAGGCAGCACTGACAGGTTCACCTTATGGAAGTAATAGAGTTTTGAGAATGTCATCAATAAAGCTTAGCAACGATTAGTAATATTTTTCCACTTATTAATACTCAAATTACTAGCTATAATGAGCCAAACTACCTTCTGGCAAAACTCCTTTTTGTCAATGGATGCATGCCAGCAGGCAATTTGGTTCAGTGTTTTACATTTACTGTATATGTATTCAGTGGGCAAATTCTGATCTGTTACCTGTTTATATTTGGAATACATCAACAAAAGTGAGTGGAACTGCAAAGTGAAAACTACGTAAAATCTGCTTATTAATGCTTGCACACTGTATTTCTTTAATTTATAATTTCTTGGTAACTGGGAAGAAAATACAGCATGCAAAATATAGTGACTTTCCAAAACCTGAAGAAAAGCTTCAGAAGTCAAAATGTATGTCAGTCACTTTGTTTGCTATGCCTGCCAAAAGTAATTCTCTCCCTCCAAAGCAATTGGAAGTCACATGAAATCAGTGAGTTACAAATGTGTGGGGAGAAAACCTGGCTCCTGCTTCAGGTTGCAGAAAAGGAGATCAGAAACACCAAGCTGGGAAGTTCTGTGCAACTAACTACGAGCTATGGTTTTTACCCTCTGTTTAAGAGGAAAACCTTGCTCTCACTCCACTGCATAATTCCTAGTGAATCTAGTAAGGGGTACAATTAGGATACACTTGTCCCAAGAACTCAAATAGTTTTTGGGTAAATCCTAAACAAATGAATGTCACCAGTAGGCTGGTGAACAGTCCTGCACAGTGCTGATGCCAGCTCTGGAGTGGCTTCTCTACTACCCTCAGCAAGAACGCAGGAGGAAATATTTGAAAGATGCCACTGAGGCATTGACAAGCCAACAAGAAAGAAACCATCAGCTGAAACTTGTCTCACATCACAGAACCTATGGCACAAAGACTCAGCTGCTTCCCTTCACGATTTAGGCTCCATTCTATCTCAAATCACAGATTTTGTCAACTGACAAAAAGGTGTCACACAGATCTTTCAGCAAGAATAAGCATAGTTTTAGTTAAATTGATTAAATGAATCTGGTGCACCTCCTTGTTGTTCTTCTGTTCTCTTATTTACATAAGATGGTGCTTTGCTGTCAGAAATTATGTTCAGGAAAATTCAGCGGTCTGGTTTGTTGGGGCTTTTTTTCTATATGAACAACTATAAAATAAAATCAATTAAAAAAGCAGGAATACCATTTCCAGTGGCACTTTGCAATGACTGATTAATATATTTTGAATATTTTCCACTGTAAATTTGCCTTGCTTGATTCTCTTCCCTTGCAAACTGCTATTTAGTAAAAACGAATCAACATGTCAACATTTTGTTTATTCTTAAATAGCATCATTTATTATTATTATTATTGTGTCACTTTGGGTTTTGCCATCTAGAGGATTCCAGGAGCTCTGGCTCCCTGCGTGGGCCGCCTGTTTGACATTCAGGATGTTTGCCCCTTCTTCCACTGCTATGACAAGGTTACACAAAGTCTGCAGCCCTGCGAAAACAGGTTCCTTTGGAAGCTGAAACTCTGACAGACTTCGTACACAGCAAGGCATCCGTGACATCTTGGCGTCTGCCAGCTCCATTCTTGCTTGATTAGCTCTTGGTTACCTCAGTGATAATGTCTGGAGGCACTGATTAATGTACAATAATGGTACATCTCACTGGAAAGATAAGCTTATAGAAGATCAATTAAACAGTGGCAATTTCACAGGCTACAAGCTAGAAGAATGGTATTTGCAGCCTTTTCTTGGAGCTATTTTTTAATCAGTTTCTTCTGCCTGCTCTAGAATCTTCATGTAAAACACTAACTATCATGGGGGAAAAAAAGAAATACCCTGAAAATGAAAGGTGATGGTACCCATTAAAATTACAAGGGAAAATGAATATGAATCAAGGCCCCTGAACATTCCTTCAGCTGTCAGAAGGTTACAAATTCTGCTTTGATGATAAGACAAGAAGTTTTTTCAAATGCAAACTTGCCATAAATGGTACATAGGAGAATGCCATTGTTTCATGCAATTACATTGTTGCCTGGGCAACCATGTACAAAAGTTAATGTAAGTACAGGTTTAAAGATGAAGTGTCTCCTGAATTGGAATAAAACCCCATTTAAGAGCATAGATGATCCACAGGAAAAAAAAAATGACCTGAATGTAACTATAAAAAGACCTGTTCTTGAGCAGGAGTATAAATTAAAGGTTACCTTCCTCCTGCAGTTTTTAGTCAGTCATTTTAATAATAATAATAATAAAAGCAGAAATCTTGAGGTGCTACATGTTAAATAGATATAACAATGAAAATTTAAAGAACATTAATATTATCTTCCTATGAGAAAACTTTGGAGAGATTCATCATGTAACTAACAAAAATTTCACAAGACGGCTGTTTTCATAAGGGCTTTTAGCACAAACAACAAATTATTTTGCCCTAGAAAACAGCACCATGGACAAGTATTTTATTGAAATGCATCCAGAGCTTGTCCTTCCAATAATTGTATTTAATGCAGATGGAGGAGGGTGAAAGCCTATATTGTACTGGGCAGTCAGTTTTATTACTGGAATGACTACACTTCTTCCTATCATCAGCCTAGATTTAATGGCAGAATTATGGCCCATTATGTCGATTGCAATGACTTCTCCGGAACTGGGTGGCCAAAGATATATCTGAATGTGGAACTAAAACAATTGTTGAATGTATTCTTTAGGGTATTTTGCATCCCTGGTCACAAGCCAAAGTGGAGAAGCATCCAGAAATCATGAGAGAGAGACAGAGGCCATGAAACAGCAAAAGAGCAGAAAGAAAGGCAAAGATCTCCTTTGTTATGCAGTCACATTTTTTAAAAATCAAAATATAATCTGCAAAGAATTCTGCATTTACACCCCTTTTTCTAAAGACAGCAACTGCTTCTGATGAGGATATGAAAAGGAGAACTGCCTGTCGAATAAAAGGAATACTTTTCTCAATTTGCAGGGAGGATTAAAAATACTCTTGTTTCTTTTCTTTCCAAATACTTGTATTATTTTTGAAAGAAAGATAAACTGTTGTGCAGCCTTTGTCACTACAACCTCAAACAAGGATGTCTCTAGTATTTAGGAAGGAAAAACCCACAAGAAAACATATTGAAAGGAACAATGCTTGTACTCCTGGAGACATGGAGTAGCTGACCTAGCAGGTCTTTTCCATCACTTATTTCTTTGACTCTCTGAGAAATGCCACAAATGCATAATAAAGTCCAACACATATTCACTAAGACACCAAGAAACTGAAATACATAATAGAATAATACAATTTCAGCTGTTAGGAAAGAGTAACCGTGTTTTGCTGGAAAAGTCAGGTAGGAAGAAAAGAGATTTCTGGCTGATGTTGAAAGGAAAACCTCTTTGTGCTAATCCAGTTGGGCATGATTTTCACAAGTGCAGAACACTTAAAACTCCACTTGAAGTCAATAGAAGCTGCAAGTGCTCAGCACTTCTGAAAATCAAGCCCCTCGGGAACTGGTGAGGAACAAAGAGCAAGGAACTTGTGCCTCAGATAAACTGACTGTCAAAATTTGTAGAGCTGCCATCGTCTTCTCATTTAAACATGTTCTTAACACCTTCCTCTGCCTCTGAGTGATAGCTACAAGTCACTCCAATCTGGCACTGGTTAGGCAAGCAGCAAGCGAAGATTTCTGCATTTATGCTAATGCATTTGGTTTAGAATTATCATCTTGCCTGTGTCACCCCACATCTGTCCTTGTTTATGTATTTAACACACCTGGTGTGTTGTTTCCTACCCAGGCTGAAGTTATTAAAACAGATACCTTCATAAAACAGCAATTAGAGGTAATCAGTTCTCTTTCTATTTTTTTTAAAAATGTGTTATTATGGGTCTCTCCAATGTTGGAAGACCAAAAAATTCATAAATTATTCAGCTTCAGCACAGTGGTTATTAACCTGAGCTTGTAGAAATGGAAGATTATTAAGTTGACATTACAAATCACAGCAATTGGAAGGTATCAGTCTTTGGGAGTCTGTAAGATTAGAGTTATAGATCAACACAGTTAAGAACGAAAAAGGAATTGGACATTGTACCGGTTTCTTAAAAATGTACTGATGACTCCAACAAACGTAGTTTGCTCCTGAGGAAATAAGAAAACTTAAAACATCATCTCAGTGCAATAAAGAAATGAGATCTTATTGGAATTCTTATGAAGAGGAAGAAATGTCTTGGTATGACTCATAAAATAATAATAGTATGAATAATACTTTGCATTGTTTTAGTGCCTTCTATCTCAGAAGATGAAAGTAAATTTATAAAAATTAATGGATTAAGCCTGACAATACACCTTTGAGGTGTACCATTATCTTTGCTTTGCGGATAGCAAACTCAAGGCAAACAGATTCTACACATCTTGCTAGACTAACACTTGGAGAAAGCTTTAAACACAGTCTTTGCAGGAAATGCTGGTCTTCTGTGGGAGTAAGGCAAAATTATCAGTTCATCTGTTGGTATAATCCAGATCATATGAAATTGCTTTTGAACCTGATAGTCAGTGACATTTGAAAGAACCTAAGTCTCAATAATTGGTAATTTCCTCCTGAAGTCTGGAGGCAAGTGAAGGCAAAGATCCAACATAGTGTCCCTCTGGCATCAAGTTCTACATTTTCCAGACCCTTTACTTGGCAACAATGCCTGATAGACAACATGAACACAAAGCTCACGACAAGCCATAGCTTTTCTGCCGCCAGGGGATCTCACAGAACACATTCTGGGGAGAGGGCAAGAATTGGGGTCATGATGGTGGTGCTAGTGGACCCACACTATGCAGATCTGTGGACACCAGGATTAAATAGCTCTCCTAAGAGCCATGTGTGCTTAGTTAATATGTAACATTTATTTCAGAACCAGTCCCTTTAGAAAAGAACATCAAATACCTGAGTGTTAAAATACATCTTTCAATATCTATCCTTCATTTTTGCCTAATGACATATGCCTGGATAGCCACCAATCCAGCATACTTTGGAAAAGATCTTAATCTGTCTGAAATGGAAGAGCTGTCACACTGAGATAAGCTCAAAGACTAAAAATTTGTTTTACTAAAAATTGCTATCAGGAAATACTTTCTGTAGCAAGGTAAACAGTTCCAGCTAACCTACATTTTAGAGAGTCAAAAGAAATATTTTCAAAGGATACCAGAGGTTCACATATCAAAATGCACATGAATTTCTCTATGCCTGCTTATATACTTGTGTTTATCATGACTGGGCACCAGTTTAACAGAAGTGAAAATCAAAAAGCATCTAAGTATGTGTTCCTGTGCACAACTGCAGTAATACTTCACTTGATGACTGAAGGCATAAATATAGTCACACAGGAATGCAAATAGATGGGCTTCAAACTGATCAAACCTGTTTCAGAGATGCACATCCTGGGGACAAGCCAAAATTACGTGGTTTATTAAGACCCTTGTGTTCAGCCAGGACAGATCTTACTGACCACAGCAAATTCTGGGAGTGTACTGTTGGCGGTGTATTATTCATGTAATGCTACATAAAATTAACACAACAGTAAGGAGAAATTGGCTACATCCCAGGAAAAAAAGCTTTCACCTAATATGAGTGTCATTATTAATGTGTGGAAGTAAATTATGTGCTTTACCCTCTTCTTGAAGTTTCCAAATGTAACATGGGCACTTTTCAACCTTGCATAGATTTTGAAGACTTGTGTAAGAGTCACATGGGTCTCTTTGAAAGATAAAAGGTTTTTATATATGAGATATGGAAGACCATGTACTTTGCTTCACCTCAGCTGTAGAGCTCTGGTGATAATATATAAATCATCATGCCACAAGGGCTAGGTAGCTTTGAAGGGTCTTTGCATCTGAAGCTCTCCTAATCTCAGATCTGATTCTCTTTATCTCTTTAATCAGAAGATGAGGCAATATGTTAGAGAGTAATGTGGAAGCATAGCTGATGAGCTCCCCATTTAACAAGGACTCAAACTAAAAAGAAGACTTTTCCAGGACTTCAGAACTGTCCCAGAGTCAGCTGCCTTCACTCATGCTCATCCTCTGTATTTGGAAGCAGTTAAGCAAAAGATTGATTTATAGACATGACTTTGGAGGATGCCACCAGTACAGCAAGTTTACATAGGACCAAAAGGTTCGAGAAGTTTGGCTCATTGCACGGTGTGATAGCAGCTGTAAGGAATCTCACCTGCATTTTTGATCCTCCCAGTTAGCGAACACACCAGCTCAGCATACCAGAGGGAGAGCAGCACAGTGGCAACACACTGACAAGCTGATTCGATTTCAATTAGCATTTCAGCTTCAGCTGACAAGTCAGAAAGACATAGTGGGGGAAACATACGCAAGACAGCGATACGCAGCACAGAAACTCAGCAGACAGGGAAATAATGTAAAGGCTGCTTGATTTGCAAATTGACTCATGCAGCAAAATCAGTTTCCTTATTATTATTTTACAAGACAGAATATTAAGGGGGGATATGCAATTAGATGAAATTATTTAAATCTCAAAAAATATCTGAAAAATGTGAACAGTGCAGCCACTTCCTAATGCTGTAGAAGTAACAGGCAGGGGGAGCTCCTCTACTGGTCACAGGTGAGAGAAAAAACAGAAGGTCCAGGAGCTGCTGCCTTAGCTGAGCAGGGGCAAAACTGGCCACCTGCTAATTAAAGGGTCCAAAGTTAGCTACCAAGAAAATTTAAGGCTATGGGATTTCCCGCCGGTTACAAGATGAGTAGATACAAAAGTCAGGATCTATTACAACTGGCATTTTTGGTGAAAATGAGCTACACTTCAGATCTATTTTCCCTCAGGGTTTTGAAGAAAGGGGACAGATGGTTGGATAATTTATACCATTTGGCATGAGGTTACATTTGAAAAAAAAGAAAAGAAGAGAAGAGAAAATAAAAGAAACTGAGAGAGACAGAGAGACATGAGCTATACATATCTGAGCAGAGATGCAATCATTTTAGACACAGATTTGCTCAGACAACACCATCAGTATGTGTCACTAAATATTATAATGGCAATTCTAAATGAAAGATAGGGATTGGTGACTCCACAGTGGAGAAATTACAGTGGACAATATGAACATTAATTTTCTAAACACCCCCATCTGAGTATCTCAGAAGGCTCTTGCATCCACTTGTTTACATTAATACATGATCATGCTTTTAACTTCATATTCTCATTCCTCACAAGATCTCAGGTTTCTGTGGTTCACTTTCTCCAAACTTCAGCTTGAAGTGAATACTACCATATTCCTTGTACAGCAATGATCAGGTAAAGTTCTAGCTAATCCTAGATCACTTCTAGATGTGATCATATTTAAAAATTATTCAAATGTGATGTTCAGTTGCAGTGAAAAGAACTTCAGAGCATGTAAAAGTGGAGATGAACTCAATGGAGTAGTGAAGGTTACACATTCTCAAATTGAGGGTCCTTTTTAACCTGGTTTCCTGAAGAAGTAACTTTATGTAAAAATCCTTTCTAATCTGCCAGTCTTCTCTACATCACTACACCCACCAGCCAATTTTAATTAATTTCTCAATGACATGTGATGACTGTCTTGATATTTATATTCAGTGGTGGCACTGGCACAGGTTGCTGAGAGAAGCTGTGGATGCCCCATCACTGGAAATGTTCAAGACCAGGCTGGATGGGGCTTTGAGCAACCTGCTCTAGTGAAATGTGTCCCTACCCATGGCAGGGGGGTTGGAAGTAGATGATCTTGAATATCCCTTCCAACAGAAACCATTCTATGATTGTATGATACTGCAGTTAGGTTATACAGGGGTAAATAAAGGGGAGACACTCAAACTAGGCCTGCAGCTGAGGAAAAACTCATAACCTGAACTTCATGGTGTGTTGCACACCATAGCATCCATGTGAAGCAGTGCCGTAGGGAGCCTGTATGCATAGCCCACTGCTTCCATTTTGATCTGCAGAACAAATCTGAACCAACAAATTTTCTTGAGCCTCTCTGACTGGTGGAGGTACAATGCTCAACTCAGCAGCCTCAATTTCCAACCCCAGCACTGCTCAGTAGCTAACATTTACTCTCTTAAACATGTTTCTCAAACAGCCACCTCGGGAAGGTCTCGGAAAAAGCCAAAGCAATCAGAACATGTAAGGAGAGCTGTGTCAAATCTAAAGCTGTAAATATTAAAAAGCCATGGCATGAATATTGCAAAGCTAAATGCTGCATGTTGGCAGAAAGCCCACAGTTGCCAGTGACCTTCTTTGGGAAGGGAAGGCTGACCTCCAAACAGCCGTATGGGGTTGCCTGTGTTTGTGTTTATCGTGCGTATAAATACACGCCGCTCTGTTGACCAAGTTTGTGGGACATTTACAGTAGTTATTAAACCCAATCTGTATTGTTTCAACCTTTCCAGAGCTCTGACAATGTTTGTATAATAAATGCTCTCATCTATGAAAGAAAATGGGGAAAAAAGACTAAAAGGAAATCATGACATTACTGGACACAGAGGCTCTTGCAGCCTCGGTGGTTACCCAGGCAGAGAAAGGTGGTGATGGGAGAGGATTGAGACCAGCATGGGAACCCAGTGCTGCAACCTCAGGAGACTCCATTTCCTAAAAGCTGAAGCAGAAAGCAGCATCTCTGTCCTGGCCACACACAGGTTGCAATTGAGGCAGCTGTGGCTTATACATACTCTGCTGCATTTGCACCAAAAATCCCTCTTGCACTTGTTAGTGCAGACTGGGAGAGAGACACAGGAAGAGGCAAGATGAAAAACAATGGCAAACCTTTGGAAACACTTAGAAGTAAATGTTGATGATTCAAAGATTATGCACCATGACAAGACAGAGTTGCTTTGTTCCTTGGACTTGGTATTTTTGGTGTGAAATCATCTCTGTCAGTATTCAAAACCCAGACAAACCCTGCCACAATGAATCTAAACTTGCTCCAGTGGAAAAAAATCAGAACAAGTTTTGAAAATCTCCATCATTTTCACAGCGATAAAACCCACAAAAGATGGTCATTTAATAGAGGAAGAGTTGGTGAACACCTTAGACACATCTCTGGCACTAAGGTTTTTATTCACTGGGCTTTTAATTTGTTTTCACAGCGGTTTGAACAAATTGAATTTGTTAATTAAAGCGGTAAAATGAAATGCTGAACATTATTGACTAGATGCTAATTACATTAGAAGAGATATCGGGGGAGGGAGGAGTCCTTGTTTTCAATAGCCAGGACAAATCATATTAAGAGAGACAAGTGATCAGTCTGAGCCTAAATTCTGCAGGGAAAAAACTGTTTACATGTTGTGGTTTAATGTTTATCATTCATGATCTTCAATTGGCAATACCAATAGAAACATGATTACTGCAGCTTGCTATTGTACCTGTTTTCAAATTTCACTCTAGTTTATAAGATTCACTAAGCAGAGGTCATTACCCAATTAAATACAATGATGCTCACTGTGCTAATCAGGAAGGACATTATTTTAAAGTTGGCCTCATGAAAATGCAAGCAGTTCATATTCCATATCTGAAAAGCCCTTTGAGTCTTTAAGCTGTAAGTTTTAGTATTAAAAAAATTAATATTGAGTTGAATGTTTTGTTTCTTCATACTGCCTTTCATTTTTTGACCTTAATTTCCATAGTAGCATATTATTTTTAGCAAAACTTTTAATTTCACCCTTCATCTATTTGTATGAGTACGGCTGGGATTTGGTGTTACTTTCTTCAATATAACTTAACACAAAAATCTACCATAATCCTTCCTGTTAATGATCAGTACCCAATTTCTGTTATGGGGGTACCTGGTCCCAACCCTGTGTGAGTTACTTGTAAACAACATGCATTCACCACATGACTACAATCACTATCTTCAAAAAAGTCTCTGTGAAAATGTCCAGAGATTTTTGTTCCTGAAGTACCTAAATCTTGTCTGAAAATACAACTGACCCCCTATATCACTTAATTGATTATTAATATTGTACTCTACATGCAGCAGTTCCTTTCCAGATTTAAGCTATGGATACCAACAGGTGTGAGCCAAAGTAGAATCCAGCTTATGCTCTCAGATTTATATTGACTTTGCAGTATGAACAGGTGCAATAAAGATTACTAGAAGCTTTCTGTGTCACTGCTATCCAATGATTCAGAATACAGAGAAAGGGGATTTGCTGAGTAAGAGGGACCATTTTTAGACTGACAGTTTTCTTCCTCTTTGTTGTGCTCATAATCATGTTCTTTTTTTTTTCTAACACCACAAGGATACTTAGAGCTTTGCAAAGTAAGGAGACTTTTAGAAAGAATGAAGGCATTTTGCTCTAAAAGGCATCAAGCCTCTGCTGCTCGTAAATACACTGTAAACAATAGATGATTCTGCATTACAAAGAAACAAAGAACAATTGTAGCACAGAGAATCAGTTTTAAACCTTGCTGGGCAGAAGGAATAAACATTGCTCTTCCTTTAGAGCCACAGCAGAGAAGTGGCAATAAAATGATAAAGGACTGATAAATGCAAATGAAATAGACTGAAGCAGCAATTTCTATGTCTAAGAAACAGGGGCAGAGCCAAAAAACCTGAACTGCAACCATCAGGAACAGCAAAATCAGCTGCAAAGCAAGGCATGGCCACCGGCATTAGCTTAAGCAAGGAGTGCAATAAAGCCCCAAGCACAGTAAGGTGATAAATTAAAGGTTCTCAGCTCTGGCATGTTGAAAGTGTCTTAACAGGGACATAGAGAAAACAAACAAATACTCTTCCTGTTAGCTGTTAAGAGCATGTGCTGTGTTCTCCTTTCCAGTACATAGAAACAATGCACAGAATGGCTTAAATGACACATTTCTATTTTCTTTCTTTTAGGAAGTTAATTGCTTGACAGCAACAGAACCTGGATAGGCTCAGTAGGGTCCTGAACACTCACCCCATGTGTAACCATATCCATTCAAGCAGGCTCATTGAATTCATGTGTTTGCACAATGAACCATTGAGCACGGTCAGTGCTAAGGAGAGTGGTGGCCCTGGGAACAATGCTGCTCCAAAGCCTCTCCAGCCTGGAACAAAGCCAGTCAAATCACTGTAAGTACATTGGGAATGACTCTGTGCATGGCCAGTAAGTCTGACAGGCTGGATACAGCCTTATGATGCATAAGAAGGAACTTATGATGCATAAATATGATATAAATTGATTTTCACAATGGTTCTAGCTATTTAGAAAAATAGAATATTCCTTCAATAATAGTTCAGAAATTTTGCCTCAGATGTCTTTCATAAAGAGCATAGAATGTGGCCTTATAATATGGAAAACCAGCTACAACAGAGAGCTACCAGTTACAGCATTGGCTGATGAATCTGTGGACCCTCCTTCAAGTTACAGATGCACATCCTGGACCTCTGGGAATGCACCTTGTAAGATAACACCAACTTCAAATAGAAACAGGAACTTATTCTCAACTTACTCCTTTTTTGAAGTTCTTAAAGAGAGCAGAATAACAGTTAAGTGTCTGATCCTTCCTGCCTAACCTCATTCTGCTTTTTCACTGAGCATATTTGAGTTGTTTGGGACCTGAAATGAAAAAAAAAAAATGGGTTCTGTGTGTATCTAATAGTAAATCTGTTGAAAGACTGGTCTCCAAGTTAATCCAATCCTTTCATACACTACCTCTGCCCTTTGCTAGTTCCAACTTTTTACTGATACATACTTGATTTACACTCTATACTGTGAGTGACTTGGGTATTTGGTTTGTCAGAGAAGCCTTTTTGAATAGAGTGCATATAACAGCAAAGTTTAAGCTGAAGCCAAATTCTTGGCTAAAGAAATGGAAGAGAGATAAAAAACAGAAACCTGAAGTAAAATACATGGAAATGCCACACAGAGGAAGTTATTACCACTAATGTTTCTGAGCTCCTACTGTGTTGATGTGGTTCTACAGATACTCTGTGTAGGTCTGTTGCTCAACAAAAGAATTTTGCTCTATGTTTGCATGAAAGAAGTAATAAATTAGTTACAATCAGTAAGCAAAATCCAAAAGGATTGGACATCTGCCTTGGAATCTGCTTGCTATACAGAAAACAGTTTAATATTGGCAAAGAAACAAATCTGAGAAGTGCACAGGACCTAATTAAAGGAGACGTGCTCAGAAAACAGATAACAGCCCACTAGGTTTGGATTAGAGATGAGAAACTATGAAGATAGAGTGTAAGTTTGAAGGTGTTGATTTTCTAATGTTGTCAGGCAGCCTACTTGTTAAAACTCTGTGGGTACCACGCAGTACAATGGTGACAATGCTGTTGGTCTTTAACAGTGCCCTTGAAAGCTGATCCTTCAGCCAGAAAGGTTGACTTTACAAACACTGTGTGAAGGTATGAATGTATCCCATTCCATCAGAAACATATACTGTACAGAAATATATACTATACTGAAACATGTACTGTAGAGAGAAGAAGTTTTAATTCATCACTGTTAATATAGCTGAGGAAAAATGCACAGAACACATGTACCATGAATTTACTATTTCAGATGTTTTATTGACACCTCCCAGAAGTATAAAAATAAATGGTCAATATGGCAAGTTTCTGTCTGCACATTTGTTACCTTTTTCCTTTTCAATTAGTGGCCAAACTGAAAAGTGCAGTTTTGATGCAGGGTTGGATTGCTCCATTTTGCTCATGTTCTTGGCCTGAAGAAGTTCATTCCTGACACCAGAGGGATATTCCCTTTTTTTTTAATTCATATGGGCCTTTTATTATCCTTTCTTTGGTTTAAACAGTTTAACTCATGTTCTGACATCACAAGAGGGAGACTTTCACCTTTTCTATGTGATGGAAAATCAAACGCAATTTTGCCATTGACTTTACTGAGCCACTAGAGCTCAGGACTGAGTCCTGCAGGACACACAGCTGTGGACAGTCAGAGAGCTCTGGGCAGCATTACCCTGTGGAGCTGTCTATGTTTTGAGAATTGTGTCTGGACTCCAAAGATCAAAACTTTGCTTTCTACCTTGCCTTCTACCTACATTTCAGCAAAGCAAGCATCACAAGGACTGCTTGTTAGATAGCACTCCTGGCTCTTGGGAAAGTTTCAGAAGCTACAACTGGCTCAGAGGAAGCTAAAATTGAAAGATGACCTTAGTGACCTTCCTCATGAAACTCTGTGCCAGCTAGTGATAATCTGGTTCATATTTTGGGAAGTCAGTAGAACACCACCAGGAAGAAAAGCTTTAAAAATGAATATAAAAAGCCAAGGGTATTGATATTAGCACCAATCTCAGACAGCCATTTAAGTTTCTATTTCCAGTAATTCCTAAGTGTAGTCAATGAAGATGAAGAATTTCAGTACATTTCTTCTAGAAGAGATTAAAGCCACAATCAAAAGCAATAAACTAAAACACAAAATATAATTGAAAAAGTAGGAACTGAAAGTCCTTGGTCAGACTAATGGATGTAGCAACTGAAGCAATTTGTGAGCACTTGTTGAGTTCCCTGCAAGCAGTCCCCTACCACACCAGTGATGAGGCACTAGACCATAAAGTTGTCACTGGAGTGCTATAATAAATTAACAAAAAGGCAAATTGTATTTTACCTCTGAAAAAAATTATCACCAGATTTGTCTTAGAAGCAGAAAAATTTATATTGCAGTGACTTTGAGTATGCCTATTGCAAGTTTGCACTTATTTAGATCTGCACCTGTACTGAAGGTGTTCCCACAACTCTAACATTGCTACAGAGACATGCACACATATGCAGCAAACATTTTCTCATTACATTCTGACACAAGTGCAACTACCTATCCAAGACCTAGACTCTATTCTTCCTAAAATACTCCAAATCAGACATGTAAAGTTATTAATGTCCCCATACACTCTGCATGCTGATATGCAAGACAACTCAAACATGGTTGGTTTGTCTTGCCATTCCATAACTACAGCAAGTGACATGGCAAGCTAAACACAACTACAAGAGGTAAGCATGGTATACATGCCAGCAACACTGCAAACCTGGTAGCAGCAATGAATCTCATCACATAACACTGTAGCTGGGTGATGTAAAGGAGGGAAGCCTGGACTTTTAATTTCTTTGTTTTGCTGTTCACATGGAGTCCTAGATTCTTCTCAGAGCTGATGTTATGTCAATGCACTCATTACAGTTTAGCTGAGGTCTGTGTATTGTTCTTCATATATATTCACAGCATACAGTAAACTCTAATAGCTCCTTTGGAGCTGTTACACTGTATGCTGTAAATGGTTATTAACAATAGTATTCATTCATTTACATGTAATGGATTCATAATAGCAAAAGTAGAGTGAAAATCTTACACTGTAATATGAAAAGTAGATACTGCATAAAGGCAGCATTTTAATACTCAATACTCTGACTGTTTTAATTATTTTTTAAATATCAATAGGTCCTGCTTCAGTAGCTTGTAAAATTACACAAACCAAAGCAGCCCTTGAGCACAATGAATAGTGTGCACAAAGCTGGAGATCTCCACAGGCCTAGCTGTTCCCACAGACGTGCCCATGGTGGGAATGGGAATCCATTTGTATAAGGGTCTCTGCCAGTGAATAGGCACCAGGATGGAGATGACCCCATCCCCTGAAGTGCCCCACACTGAATGCCCATTCTCCAGGCACTCACAGGTGCTCCAGGCAGCTGCACTCCATGTGCTGGAAGGTGGAGGAGGAACAAGAAGAAAACCACCAGGCAGAAATTCATATTGCTTTCCAAAATCTACAGGCAGGTCATATAATCTCAGCTTGGTCACTTGTAATATGATACCCTTTAACCACTAAAACTTCTGTGGAAGGGAAATTGAAGCTGACAGAAAAGGAAAAAAATGGCTCCACGGAACTTGGAAATGAAGTCCTGCACCTGTGAGACATGCTGCCGTAGAGGAACAAATCTACTCCCTTCAAACGGGAAAATCCCCAGGAGACTTCCTCAGGGAAAATATTCCTTTTCAGCTCCAGTGTACATTACCAGAACCTAATTTTTCTATTGCTTCAAATACAAATACCAACAAATAAGTCAAATGGATCCAATTTAGGACAGACAGAGACACTCCACAGAAAATGTTGGAGGCACTCACTCCCTACAGACACGGTGGGAAACATCTAATTGAACCTAACAGATGCTAGCTCATCACTGGCATGGGGAATGGTACAGAAAGAAAGCAGCTCTGAGGCCCTTCCTAATAAAGTAAAGAAAAAATAGTCTTTCATTGCAGGTTATTTTAGGGATTCTTAAAGTCTCAATCCAGGTAAAACTAACCAAAGGAACAAATTTGAAAATGGAGTTACTAGCAAACCACGAACATGATATGAAGACTGACTGACACTGCTGTGAGAAAGCAGTTGAGCTTCCAGTATAAGTTTGCTCAAGTCATGTTTTATTTATCCAAGAGTTTAGTACAGTTGGGAGCATATTTTCCATGGATTTTTTTTTTCTTTCAGAACTTGGGATGGCTTGTCTAGTGCTTCACTCAGCACAGTCTGAGATGGTAGAATAACATAAGATTATCTGATCTCATTATTTTGGCTTAATAATTGGGGTTTTTAGTCATCCAGAAATCTAATGGAAACTGTAAACATCAATACAAATTTAGTTTTAGTTGGTATCCTCTGAATGCCACTAATTTAGCCATTAGTTAGATTGCCTTGTAACCTAAATGCAATTCCTTTCTTCTCAAGCAACAAGATGAAATAGAAGAGGAAAAACACAGATGTATTCACAATAGTCAGCATAAGATATGCTGTTAAAGGGAGTTTTTACCAAAAATCTGAGAAGATTTGTATATAACATAAAGGGTATCTAAGCTTGTGTCTAGCACAGACAGGTTAAAAGAAATAGATTTTTAAAGGATTCATGCATAAGCTGTTTTTTGAAGCTGAGTCCAACATCCAGTGAAATCCCCAAGCAGTTATTTATCACAGAAGAATAATTTGCTTGAATACTTGAGTACTTCATGGTAAACAGTAAAGAGCAAATGTTGCTCTTTGGTTTATTGTTTCTTTATTTTTATTTGGTTGTACAAAAGTACAGTAATCACACTGACATAAGCTATGTTCTAATTTACCTGTGGTTTACAGCTGTTGTTTTTGAGCTTACACTAAAGGTCAGCAGTGCTATTTGTATCACTGTCAAGGACATTCAAAACATCTTACAAACGAGTAATATTTTGGAAAAACAGAATCAAGAAAATGATAGCTGCAATGCCATTTATTTTTGCCTGCCTATTAAACAACTATTCCAATATATTTTATATCTGTAACTATTTAATATAATTAGCTGCATGGCAATGACATTTTTTATAGCACTGGAGATAAAAAAACTAATATGTTAACCCCCAGGACCCAATTTTTGTGAGGTGAGAGTTTCCTCATTATATTCAAATTAGTAGAGATACAACAGCACAGGCAGTTATATAGCTTATCTTTTCTGCAAATGTATGTAGACCACTCTAAAATGATTTGCCTTTTTTTTTTCCTGGCTATAAATAACCGGTAAGATGGGCTTCTGGTTCATGCTAAAACTGAGTCTTAAACTACAAATATCACATAAGAAACCAATTGTTCTTTTATATCTGAATGTAAATGTTTACTTCTATAGCATAACTACCTCTTTGTTCACCGGAATGAAAAATAAAGCTTAATATATTCGGAGCTTCATTGCTATTAGCAACACAGAAGCCTGCTTTGTCTCAGATCACAACTGATTAAAAATAATATTCAATTGTAATTATCAAGATTGTACCCAATCACAAGAGCTACTGTATTGCAGGCATATTCAAGACTTCACGGACAGAGGGCAAGGAAGGAGGTTAGAAAATCTTAATGTGAAAGCAATTTGTATGATCTGCATAGTAACTTAATCAACAGCGAAAACAAAGTCATTTCTTCTGCATTCCTAGTTTGTATTTTTATATTTAACTATGTTCTGAGTGGTGCCAATTACCAATGTGATCGTTACAGACTTGATTATCTCCCTGATTTTAGAGCGTCCTGTTCCATTGATAAGAATATCTGGTATACAGCCTGTATCACACAATGCTGCTCCATTGCCTGATATTGAGTTAAAAGGACCATAAATCCTGCTTGGCAACCTGGTCTGCTGGAATAATGGAGAGTGCTTGGCAGCAGTGACTGAGCTGTAATTCAAGCTCATCTCCTCAGACAACTGGAGAGGGACACACATGGCCGCAGAACTCATTTCGGAGTCTGAAAGCCATTAAACATCTTTTGCTGGCTTCTACACGAAGGACTGTGATGCCAGAACCTCTGTGCCAAGGGATACCCAAAGGGAAGGCATATGGTCTGCTTTCACTTGTGCTGAAGAGTTCATTCCTGTTAGTTAAAGAAATAATGGAATGTATGCTTCTTTCTTGATCAACAACCTGCCTATTTTAAAGGAGCTATAATGATATATAATTAAATCAAACACAGTATTAAAATCTCCTTCGCACTGTACGCTGTTCTAGCTGCAAAATGGTGAGACGTGCAAAGAAGAAGGCTGAGGTCCCAGGAGGAAGTCCAGCTCATTCGTGTGCTCCTCCAAAGACTGGCTTGAAAAGTGGGAGAGGCATCACTCCGCTCTACCAGGCACATGGTAAACCATGTTGTGGACATTACCTATCCACAGGGCAAGGAATGCTGCTTCTGCTGTATAGCAAGTAACAAACATTCACTCTCTGGCAGAAATGAAAGCTTGTAAAAGTAATCAATGTTTCCCCTTGTGTAATCAGCCCGTACATCACCTAGTCTCACATCAAACCCTTCATCTTAGCATGCAACTGAAATCTGCAAAATTAATGTCAATATTAATAAAGTTGTCCGTGCAGCATGTAAGAACTGTGTGCAGAAAACCTAGAGTTGGTTTAGAGCAACTGGTACAGGAAGAGTTTATTGTGAGTCTTTATTTCATTCCATGTAGGAAAGGAAATTTTAGTTGCTGTAGGATTCACAGCCTGGCTTTGACACCAACACTAAATATAACCAGCAGCCAGAATAAGGAACAGAAAGAGCAGGTACAAAGAAATGGAAGAAATCAGTAAGAAACTGGAATGGGGTTAGAATTCTTTGCATCTTTTTATCAAACGTATTAATATGGAAAAAGGAGTGGAGGTGGTACTGCTGTATAAGCAGACCAACGCTCAAGCCTTTTAGATCTGCTGTTCTTACAGCTCATTTAAAGCCTTGGCTGTATTTCTTGAATCAATACTCAGGCAGCTGTTTTGACAATTTCACTCTGATGGTATTTCTCCTGGAAGGACAGACAAAGGGGAAAAAGCAACCATCTCAACAAGGTCCAAAGTCCTCAAAGGTTTCCAAGGCAGGAACAGACTGAAACATCAGATACCAACTTGCTGAGACTGACACCACAAAACCCAGCAGCTGGTAGTCTCAAGCAACATTAGGTGACTGAGTCAGTGAGAGAATGATGCGGCAAGACAAACAAGATAGGGTTTGTAATAAAAATGTAAACCAATTTGCATATATCAATTCCTTGTTATAAATTGTTTATTTTTAAATACGCACATCAGCAGCTCTACAAAAATCTGATTTCTGAATAGAGCCAATGAAAACTGGATACAAACTGAGTCTGATGTACTATGACATACCTATCCCTTCTCCCTCTCACCTTTGATCCATTTGGGAACTGGAAATTTCACGATCAAATGATTGCATAAAAAAGCAAGTTTCATAAAAGAGTTAAAAAACAAGTCAGATAAATGAAAGTAGGTACTACTCCACCTCCCAGAGTAAACACACTAATGGAGGGATAATTAATCCATTAAGACACAGCCTACAACAAGACAATGAAGCTGAACATAGAAACATCAATTTTATAACTCACAGTGCTATAATTATTCTCTGGCTCAGTGAATGCATATACCCTTTCAGAAACCTACAGCGCCTTTCATCTTACATAAAGGATTAAATCTTTAACCCACACACAGGAAATACAGCCTTCTGTAATGTTCCCACATTACTCCCTGCACACTGGTAGATACTGCTCATTTATAGTAAAATCTGACTGTTTGCAACATCTGAGGAATGTTGTATGAATGTTTTTTTTTCAGATATGTGTATATATCTCTGTCCTGATTACATCTTCCTCAACTACACATTCAAGAATATATTACATTCCTAAGCAGCAAACTAAACAATTCATGGGGAAAGCTGGGAAGAATTCAAAGATCTTTAGTGTGAATGGTAATCATGATGTGTAATTGGCGGATAAAGGCACTTCCTTTTACAATCCAGGAAGTGGAATGACCCTTTGTAAATAATACAGCACAGTTTCTAGAATAGGTCATCTAAACGCAACATTCATCTTGTTAAAATCAGACACAAAAAAAACCCCAACACAAATTAATGTGATTCAAGAGTTTCACTCATATTTACTACAACTTCTGAACATAAACCAATGTGCCATTTACATGGCAGATACTCTCAGTAATATTCTGCTCTCTCTCCATGCATAGGACACCCAGTGCTATGAAGATGAGTTTGTATATAGAGAGAGACTGAATCCAAATTAATCATGTAGAACTTTGAACAAGATTCTTCCTGTAAATTATTTGTGAGGTTTACTTGGTAAACCATTAATCATTTTTGTCCTACAGCCCTTGTCCTTTCAAACACAGTCACTGCTTTGTGTAGTTTATATATGAAAATACTGATTTACAACACTTTCCTCTGCCCAAGCAACACCACATGCACACACACGTCTGGTAAACTTGCTGATAACACTCACACAGGGAATCCTGTGAGTTCATTCTGAATTATAATATCTCTGTAAAGCTGAGTAACAACAATAAGCAGAAAATCATTCGAAGGTTTTCCTCTAAAACACAAGGTTAGTAACCAATGGTCAACTGCACCAGGTCCTTTTATCCCTATCAAAAGCAAATCATTGCCATGCTGTTTGTTTACCTTGAAGCTACAGAAACTAGGCACTGAAGCCCTCTGCTCTGTCATTCCTGATCCCATTCTTTCAGCTGGTAAAAGTGCCAGTTTAGTGATATCAAATGCAAAGAATCAATATGCTGGCAGACACAAGTAGCACGTTGAGCCATCAGACCATAACAGCCTGAGATCAGTTTTATTTTTTCCCTTTTGTTTTTGTGCTGCTTTTTCCCTACTGTCTTATCTGGAGTCACTGGATAGAAGCCATCTATCAATCAAGCAAAGTCTCAACAAGGTTTATTACTCAGCTGCTCAAAACAGGGAATAAAGATCAGGCCTCATTATTATCACAGAATATGTTAGAATCTACATTATTTTTGCAGTGATCCTTTCTCTTTGCTACATTAACTTAATGACGTAATTTTAATTGACCCACAGGGCTCCTGACTTACTGAGAAATGAGGCTGAGACTTTCTATAAATAAAAAGTCCCTGAGAGAATTGGCAAAAAAATATTGTAATGTCAGTAATATTGCTGGTCAGCATTTGATTTACCTTACTTGATTCTGTTTATACATGTGCCTGCAGGAACTGATGGCCACAGACCATTTCTTAGAATTCTTGGAAATGTCTTCTCCACAGCAATCAAAATTTATGATTCCATCCATTCTGATGCAAAGCAGGTTATTTTCCAAAACTGTTTTTCAATGTGTGGTTCTTGCAGCAGAGAAAACTGAGTACTTTATGTTTTCCATCTTCAACAGAACTAATCCTGAAATAAGAGTTAGCCATCTATTTATGTACATCAGTGGATGTAGGCCATAGAGAGAAGAGGATTTGCAGAGGTGTGGGACTCTTATGTGAGCCAAACACCACCTCCACACTGGATTCATCTGTCCTCATCTGTAATGAAGCTGATCATCTGAAGGATGAGTCAGGCTGGTACATCGCTGGCTTACAGTAATAGCTTTCTTTACTGCTGCATAAGGGACAGGAACTGGGTCTAATTTCTTCCCCCTTAAAAACTGAACTTTCAAAATTAGGCAATCCCATTGTAATTTTATCATAATTAAAGACTGAGGCGTACAGCAACAGCAGTGCTCTCTGAATTCACAGAGATTCATTCCGGGATTTCTTAGTATCCTGTAATTAGCACAATGAAGAACCTTGAAATTCACTTAGCAATTAGCAGTGATGAACAAAAATGAGTTGCCTTTAAGGCACTTAGGCCATATTCACACATCTTATTTTAAGAACCAAGCTGCTTAATTTCCACACCTGCAAACTAGGCTCCTGGATCTGGAAGGATGATTCAGACAGCTTAAGTTAGGACTGAAAGTTTTTTTTATATCCAGAATCACACTGACATAATTTGGATCCAAGTGCACACATTACTTCTTAGGAAGCTGATTTCCTCCCTATTGCCAGTCACACTGAATGCTACCCTGGTCTCTTATTCTAAATCTGAGATATGCTGCCTATAAAGGCTTTAAATCCCAGGTCAAATAGCAAGAGAAGCTCGCTAAAGGCCAGCTTTGCATGTTGTGGCTGATACCGTCCAGAAGGATTTCCAGGATGTGTCAGTATTATATGTGTCAAAGAACCGAGTAAAAATGCCCTGTACGTCAGAAGGCTTGTCAATAACTCTAAACTTGAGAGAGCAGGAGAAGCAGGTAGCCATAAAATGATGCTTTGCATATTCAACTGTTTGATAAGCTCTGAAACTGCAATTTAGTGGTGCTGTACAAATGCCAGGATTGTTGCTCTTCTAGAAATGAAAAGATTAAAAAGCAATATATATTGCATTATCCCTCTCCTGTGCCACCAAGGAAGGTGCCAACCAATATTCTTCATAGAAAAAAACTCATTCTTTACCTCACATTTTGCAGTTTACACCTGCTCATGACAGCAAATATCTCGATGACTAAGCATATAATCCCACTTCTTTACTGTGATGTATTGGTGACCAAATGATAAAACTATTTTTATTTTTTTAGTTTTAATATGTATTTAAATAGGTGAAATTGATAAGGGGTGTTACTTTAACCCAATTGTGGTTTTAATTTGGTTTAGTTTGTGCATGCTGAGGCCTTCCACATGCTTCCAAAAGCCAAGAACTGTGAGGTCAAAGGCTCGTTCTTTCCTAGGATTGAGACACAAGACTCTTGCTGAGTGCAGCAGCAACCACCCAAGTGTAAGTGATGGGAAACAGAAGGCCACTGGAATGTCTTCAGCTTTGTAAAACTTAAAAGGTTCTAGACATTTCAGTGATTGAGACATATATTTATGATGGGCTGTTTCGATATGAGTAGATGCAACCTGATTAATTACAGACTGTGTGAGCCTCCCTTTTGGTTTTTTTCACTTGAGAATTGTTTATAATGTGGAATTATTACCAAAAGAACCATCCTATTTTAAGACAAATCAGTACTCTATAAGAAAGTTAGCTACATCTTTTTCTCTTTCCATGAAATAGAAAGAATCCTTCTTTTCATTAACTCCAGCTTATGAGAAAGCAGCCCTTTTTTGTTATTAGATTTCTCAAAAGTAAAGAAAGCTTCTTTGTTTATTTTTTTGTTTTTAAATCACTCAGAAAAGAAGAAACCTCTAACGTTCATGCAAAGTTCATACAACAAATAATTTTGGCTCATACCGATAATTGTGAGCAGCAGTGGGTGAAGGCTGACAGGAGAGTTCCATGGCAGCCTGAGAAGAGATGCCACTGGATTCTCCTGCTGATACCTAATATTTAAACCACATCCTACTCAATCATACACACTTTATCACCCTGTCATAACTTACATTGAAAAGTTTTACAAAAACTGCAACTGATATGCTCATTTATCTCCACTTGAGCCAATTAAAGAACAATGATTGGAAAAGCACTCTCAGTAAATCATTTCCATTTGGGCTACAAAGCTGGGTGAGTCTGGAGTTCTGTGATAACCTTGTTTCAGTATTTTTAAGGGACTGATAGATAGAAGTGAAACAATACCAAACAGATTAGGGCATTATCTGTCCAATTAAGAAAGAAAAAGAAACACTCAGGTCTTGGATGATTTGGCAAGTAATGCATTTGTGTGCACCTGTTTCTTTCTTTATTATTACAAAGCAATGACTTGGACCTATAATGCTTTATCTTTGTAAATGTTAAGGTACTTTACTCAGTGATGGTTCAACCTCATTTCACTACACTAGCTGCTATTCACCTCCTTAAAGGCATGCAGGGATAGGTAGGAGGAACCTTATGTTAAAGGTAAACATATTCCCATCTTTTGTGAACCTGAACCCAGTGGTCTGGTCTTGCTGCCTGTCAGTACAATGGAAGCTTGTCACAGACTTCAGTGGGAACAGAAATATACCACTGGGCTACAAACCACCCTTCCAGCATTATAATGAAACAGGGACATGAGACACTCATTGATCAGAGTGTGTTACTACACTGACTAGTGGGAGAGCTGCTAGTTGTCATTCAAAAAGAAATTTCCCTGTAGAAATTAAAGACATAATATTAAGTAGAAGACGGTTATCAAAAGTTTAGGTGCTACGAGTAGATTTCAGGTTAACTGAAAGGAATTACAGCAGAACAGAAAGTTACCTATTGTGCCTGGATATGCCAAAGTACCTTAGAGTATCTTTCAGCTTTAACTACGAAATTCATTAAGACTTTGTGGATGAGGAATGGGTCTGAGAAACAACTTAGTCTTTATACTATCTTCCTTTGTGACCATGGGAAAATCATTCATCTTATTTACTCCATCTTTAAAATCAGGCTAAATATATATAATTCATCTTCAGAGAGGGCTGAGTTATTGATGACAATGGCTGTGTAACTGTTCCCCATTATTTATTATTATCAGAAGTGAAAGCTTTGCAATGGATCAGATAATAAAACAAAATCTAATCATTTCTGTTTATCAGTGAGCCAAGCTAAACTGAACTTGATTTTGTTGTAACAAAACTAACATATCTGTGTCCTCCTTCTCCTTCTCTGGTAATCCAATGATTGCACCCTCCTACATTTAGAAAAGCTATTGAAAAAATGAATGCACAGAAAGTTTGCCATGGAAACATATTGGACTGTAAACCTGGAGTTTCAGTGTCTTCTAACCTTAAATTTTTGTCATATACCACAAAAGAGACTTTGAAAGCTGAAATAAATAGCTAGTCACACTGGCAGCTTTAAGCATCATTCTTATTCCAAAAACAGTGGCTTTGTCATGTTAAAACCCATATAACCCATCTGCAACCCACTCACAGTGAACCACAGATAAATCCCTCTGACGCCAGTGAAACCTTCACTCCATGCTCTGCAATTTGTAGGGGCAACTAATACAGGCCCTGGAAGAACTGAGGAATTAGCAGTAAGAAGGAAACACAGAAGACTTGTGCCGAGTTGCCAGTTGGAGGGTCAAACATCTCCAGGCTAGAGTATTTTACCTTGAGCTCTTGAAAGTCGAGATAAAAGAGTTGACATTGCACATTTCACTTTTTAAAAAAACAATAAATTAAATGCTGTTCACTTTCAGAGGCAAGAAGCTCATTTAAGGGCGTGCATTACTACAGAACTCATGAGCACAAACATTTGTGTGCTAACCTGTTCTTGTTTAATGAAAAACAGACTGGTACAATGAAATCATCCACTATCCTTTACCATGGATCTCCCATTGAAATCAGTGCAGCTCCATTCTCATTTCCCTTCAACACAAGGGGTACAGAGGATGGAGTACATTAAAGCAAGAGGATGAAACATCTCTTGACTGTGTTTGTTACGATTCCATAGACACCCTGATAGTAATGTGAAGCATTTACGTTCATTGAAAATGAATGCTTAGAGCTTTTAAATAGTTATTGTTTCCCAACACATTTAATGTTTTTTGACTTGCTCTAATTATAAGCAAAATACCCCATGGATCTTCAGTGATCGATAAGATACACAAAGTGAAGGTTACTTAAGAAATACCATGATTTGGCATATACATTATTTGTGCAAGCTAAGAAAAAAAAATTTGTTCTTGCTGGGTGAATGTCACTACTGGATGTGGAACTCACAACGTCTTGGCTACCTACATGAATGATTAATTAAAAGAAAAAACAGTTAATCAAGATAAACTTCTGCACCTAGCTAACAGAGGACTGAAAGTTTATCATGTCTAAATATGTTTCTCATACATTTACTGCAAATTAGTTTTTGAAAGTGAATTTCAAGGTCTACTGACTCCGAGGTTCACTAACTCAGTTTTCATTAAGTTTTCACAAATGATCTACTGTAGCATTATTCTTTTATAGTGGTGCAGATTTAAGGCCCAGTATGAAAAGCAATTATACTGTCAGAAAAGTGTATTTTGACTTATTAAAAAATTGAAAGGTTTCATGAAACTATTTATTTTGGTGTTCATTGGGAGTGCATGTAGACAGTGCTATGGAAGAAAGCATTTTTCTGGGTCATACCTCTCACCATACCTTCTTGTTGAAAACTTGAGACAACCTAACTTAGCAGATATGTTAAATACCTGTGTAGGCAATAAATACAAGGTATTTTGTGGTTCTGTCCCCCTGAATTAATTTTGCTAGATCTATATTATCATAATGATGCACATGTGTTAGTTAAAAGCATATAATTTTCTTTTTGCAAATACTGAAGATGCTTAAAGGGAAACCTACATATTTATCAGCCTGATGAGTTATGTGACTCATGTCAAGAAACAATTTTGTCCAATTTTTTTGGATCACTTGTTTCAACTGCATTGCATTAACTTTTTACAATTACCTCATTATCTCCCAGAGCGTTATTTTTTTATCCTATTTGAGCACTATTCATCTAAAATAACTATGACTTAGAGAATAACCATAATTCTCTCTTCTGGTGAAGGACTGAGGAAAGCTTAAAATATGAGCAAAGGATTTACCCTTCAATTGTTTCATGGCATCTAGCAATAAATTCAGCTGTTTGCCTCTTGACTTCCTTTTCAGAACAAGTGACTAAGAAATATTTAAGGACAGGACAAAAAATGGGCGATAATTGATTCAACTTGACCCTTGATCTTGTAACACAAAAGCCATTGTAGGACATACAAGAAAACGAAGGGATGAAATTGCTACTTAGAATGGTTACCTCTAAAAGTCAATGCTTACACAGGCACCAGCAACTAAGTTTTTCTGTCTCTAAAAAAATCAGCAACATGTAATTTCTTTTTTATTCCTCTCAGTTGGGTTACTTCAATTATTGTGTATATGAATCATGATAAATGAGAACTCCCAAATTTAACCTTTTTTTCCTGGCCTTGACCAACTGTGTAATCATGTAGAGTGACACAAAACTCTAGGAACCATCAAAAAAGAGCTCAGTGCTTGGATGGTTTTCTTTCCAGGAACCTCATTATGTCCAAATTAGTAAACAATAGGTCACTCTAAGAGGCCTGTGCATGCTAATACAAGACTTGTAGGGAATAAGCATGAGAAACAGGAAGTGTTCGATAAATAATAAAAGCCTCACCAAATAGCTGTGTGGATCAGCTAGACTAGGATAAATTATGCATAGAAAGGTTATCTGGGATCTGATTAAGACCTACAGGAAGGAAGAGGGCAGTGAAAGAGGACATCAGTCACTCTAAGAGGCCTGTGCATGCTAATACAAGACTTGTAGGGAATAAGCATGAGAAACAGGAAGTGTTCGATAAATAATAAAAGCCTCACCAAATAGCTGTGTGGATCAGCTAGACTAGGATAAATTATGCATAGAAAGGTTATCTGGGATCTGATTAAGACCTACAGGAAGGAAGAGGGCAGTGAAAGAGGACATCAATCAGAAGTTTTGAGATTAGAGTGAAATAAAGACAAAGGCCTACTTTCAAGACCAATAACTTCAGTGAACTGCAGTGTTAGATAGCAAAAGTAGCAAGTGTAAAGATATTCAATATAGTTGAAAAACTGTTTAGAACACAAGTATCATTTATCTCAGTGTGCAAGGAGTATGCTCATTTTAGTATGAAACAACGACTATTTCAATGACCTAAAAAACATTAAGAAGTGGCAGAGAACATGAAAAATGCACCAGATTACAAAAGGTTAAGAAGTAAAGTGGACTATGGAAGAATTGACAAAAAAACCAAAAAGGCACAGACACAAAGTAAGACACAGCAAGGCAGAACAGAAAGCTCTCTACAAGAACATTCTATAACTTCATTAACAGTAGAAATAGATCGACAAAAAACTGTCCACTGCTGCATATTTAAACTAGCAGCAAACACTAAGATTGCTGAAGTATTTAAAGCCATATTGTTCCAATCTTCCCTAAAAAGATAAATTATGATAAGAAGGTTGTGTCCAGAAATCAAGCTACACAGACCTTTGACTTCTCTCAGTATAGATTTTAGGCCCTTGCACACAGTTTTAATATGGTAAATGCAGCACAAGACCAGGAGCATAGTATGGAAAGTCAGAATCTTATTCCTACCAAATAAAAACATTTACAATACCATTCCATAGTTTCCATTTTACCCTATAGTCACTTGCAAAAAAATGGACCATCATATGATAAGCATAGAAAAAAAATTCAGTTTGATCTTGAAGACAAGCTGTGTGGCAGACACTGGCCCTACTGACTCCCAGTTAAATGCTGACATATTGAGATTTTGCTATTGTTATTGATTTTCCTTAATTGCATTGATCCTAGAGGTTATGCACCGTTATTGTTTAAGCTATAAATACTCATTACATCCATTAGGATCTTTACTTCTAGAACCGGAGAAGAACCTGTATAATAACTACATAAAAAAGTTTTTGTTATAACTTATGGTACTAAAACCAAATTGTCAATAGGATCCAGTTCTTAGATGCTAGTAATAAAGAGGTTTTTCATCAACAGAGTTAACTACTAATTAAGCCTCCAATCTTGTGAGTCTATTAGCATACTTTCTCTAAGTACATTGATACTATAGCATACAATATGAGAGACTTATTTTCCTCAGTATAAAAGCTAAAGGGCTGTTCCCCTTTGGACAAGTTTACAAAAACTCTTCATATTTTTAATAACTCTACATGTAAGATCTTGCACAGCAAACAACCTAATTAGGGCTGAAGGAACAGAAATAGATTTCAGTAAGTTAGTGCTAATTCTTCATAATTAACTGTCCATGAGCTCTGCTTGAGTTTTCCCAGCATGGAGATGTGGCTTTCTCTCAGCTCTTCACTACTACGTTGTCAGCTCCTCCAATGGCCATAGATCCCTTCCTGTTCTGCAGCTGAAATAGCACAGCTTCAAAGGCTGTGACTAATATCATTTAAACCATTATCATTTTTTACCCAACTATTATTAAACAAATTGATTTCCCCCCAGCCTCTATGATAAAGAAAATCATTCATTCATTTTGTGTGTTCTTGGCAATCTATGTTTCTTCTTTAAATCACATAATGGCAAGAATTAGGAAACTGATCATTTATCTGATGTCAGTAAGTTGGGCAAAACTATTACATTTATCATCATGTAGGAAACTGCCATTATGTTAGGCCAATCTTTGCAACTAATATTTTTTGATTCATTCACTGCTCAAAAAATTCTAATAATCTTTGAACGTTTTTAATTGGCCACTGGAAAGACGAACATGTGGAGAAAACAATAGGATTTGGACTGTATCTGATGTTACTTTATCAGCATGTTGGAAAATTTTGAAATATGAGAACACTGTAGTTTAAAATAACCTATTATTTCATGCTTGTCCTAGCAAAAACTTTTCTAGACAAAACCAACATGTTTTTTTAAAACAGGAAAAGTTAGCAAGATATTTAAAACATTTTTGCTTCTTTGTCCACCTTAAAATCTAAAGCACTTGCCCCATGAGCTAGAACATAACATATAACCAATAGGGTCATGTTCATCACAGAAAACTAAAAATTGTGTATCTGTCTACAGAGAGCAGCTTTTATGATACCAAATATCTACGGCACAGAGACTGAATGATTTGCTGGGTGACATGCTCCATCATCCCACAGTCCTTTTCATCTCCATATTGCATGTTTTGCCTATGCAGTAGGACTTAAATGAAAAGGATGATGGTGTTTGTGCCAATCGTGAAGTCTGCATCTCTCCACAAAAGTCTTTTGTAAAAGGATATAGAAAGTAATACAATGACATCTGTGATGAATCTGGGTAGTCATGTGAGAATACCAAGCTCAGCACACATTCTGGTAAGAAACAGATGATATCTGTTCCTATTTAATAGAACTACTTTTGCTAGTAGAGTAAACAAAGTTTGTTTTTATTCTGAGGTTAGTTATATAAAATCATTTAATGTGAATGCCTGATAGCAGAACCTGAACCTGAAGAAAGCAGCCAATCCTGTTCATTTTCCTGACAGATGGTTTAAAGCAGTGTTTAAGGCACTGGTGGGAAAATGGAGAGAGATTTTAGTCCTGAATTCCCCACGGTGCTGCAGTACAGCATGTAAAGCCAGCTCACCATCCTGTGCCTCTGTTTACCTTTCCTCCTTTCTGCATTTCAGAGGGAAGCTTGTCTCCCTGTGTGCATTCATCCAACGCCTGCAGCAAAAGGCCACGGTACCAGTGGGAGCACTAACCAGTGTCCCAGTACCAGCAGTACTATTAGTTTTGTATAAACTTCTTATTTACTCTACACAGGCACTACAGTGTACAAACAGTATTTATTAAGAAAGGCAGCCTGGTAGAAATTTTCTCTCTGAACTGTTGTTTTGCCATATAATATGCAAGAGAGTAAAGTTCACTGAAAGGGTTATCTGAATTCCAGGGCTAGTAAATGAGCGAGGTTTTTGGCAATAAATTCATGCAAAGCCAGGGCTGCTGAACTTCAACAGCTGACACTGGCTTCTGCAGGTGCGAAATCACAGATGGTTACATGTCATTACTGCCACAGAAGTGCTACTGAATTCACTAACATTTGCCAGGCTGTGCAGAATACCGTACACACAATATGCTATAGAATTCAGGCAGCCCTGGACACCATATATTCAGGATATTCTAGTGTCCTCAGTGTAATTAGCAAATGGCTGAACGTGTAGGTCCTGCATTAACATCCATATCTTTGTTCTTCAGATGTCACCTTGTCCTTTTAAAGAGGATTACAACTCACACTCCAGAGGACCTCATTTCATGCAAAACACTTCACAAGGTCAAAATAGACATATATAAAGCTTTAGTCTCCAACATGGTCTCCCTGACACTATGTTGTTAGGGATGACAGTTTGGCCAATCATCAATGACAATTTTTGTCCTTGCTTTCCCTCCTTCTGCTTCAGGAAACAAGCCTCGGGCTACTACAGGCAGTTCATACACTGGGACAGAGCAGGTTCAGTAATTTAGGACCAATTATTTAGCAAGGGAATGGGCTGTGATCCTTCTCACCCTCCACAGAAAATAACATAGAAACCAACAAGACCTCATGTTTGTACAGTCAGCACAAACCTTCTCATTGATTGAAGTTCTCATTTTTCTGTCTCACTTTAAGAGGAATTTTTTTATATTGAAATTGCACTCAGGGTAATAACCAATTTACAACTTTTCCCACATTCCTACTGCAGCCAAATAGATTGTGATCAGAAGTGTTTTAAAACTACAATTCTACTAATGCTATCTACTTGACAAATTGCCCATAATACGTGAGAAAACCAAACAAAGTTATACTAATCCAGACTTCAGAGAACAAAAGTACCAGCTATGGCTCATTTTGTAGTTCATTTTGCTTCTACTCAGATACTTAGATCCTTATCCTTAAAATGGAACAGAGATGAAGGACAAAAAAATACTGAGAAGTCACTTTGTTACTTAACAGGAGCTTTACAGATTGACCACTAAGTTGCAGGCGTCCAGAGGGCAAAATCTGGTCTTTATGTATTTTCTGAGATAGAGAACACTTTCTTTAATGGGAGATTATAAAAGTGGAAAGACGTATTATTTTTTTTTCCCCAAAAGATACTGGAGAGTAAGTAACTACAGGCTAAGAATTCTCCTTTGCTAACCTGTCTAAAATACAATAATTACATGACAGAGTAAAAGTGATACTGTGCCAACAGAAATCCATGGCAGCTAATCACACTGCTGTATGGTTGACCACGTACTTAGCGATATAAACAAATTAATTCCCAAAAGATAGTTAATCCAGCTTTTTGAGCCCCCTAGTAACATTGTGGAGTCTGTGCACTAATACCTAACAGCATGTACTTTATGTCATTTGGTAGCAACTTTTCCATTAACTGGCAACAAAGGACTTTTTTATTTGGATTTAGAAATTCCCAAAGCAAATTTCTGAAGGGCAAACTTACATAACACCATTTAATTTGCAATGATTCCAGATCCCAACAGTATGTGAACTCCTACCAAAGCCTGTTCCATTTCCTTTAGCCAGAAATGTGATGGTTATAACAACAAACCAAATTAACAATGTGCCTCCAACACGAAAACCTTTCAGCCCCTCAGATAAAAGAGGACTGGAAAAATACACAGTCCAAAACAACCTTTACCACACATTTTGGATAAACTAGCATCAGATTGATTGAAATGACACACAGTTGTCTAATGAGTCCTTGAAGCCATGCTAATGTAAAAATAAAGAAATAAATAAAAAAAGATCAAAATCCCATTGCTTCATTTATCCTAACCCTGCCATTGGCCCAACGGAGAAAGGATCTATCTCCACATAAGTTTCACCATATACTTCCAAGCGGGATAAAAAAAAATAACCTTGTCACATCACATTCATATAATGATACAGAAATTATTAGCTATCATAAATTCAAATTATTAAAATAAAAAAATCCCATATGACCCTCTCTCTGCCCTCCAAAATAAATACCTCAAATTTATTTCAGAAGCTACTTTCCCTAAGTGTCCTATTTTCCTTCCACATTATGTGGCAGCATTAGAATATCATTATGCTCTGGCAATGGATGTTTAAGAACACTTTGATAGTGTTTAAATATTTTTTTTTTCCTTTTACTACTGATTTATTGTACATTCCAAAAATACCCTGGAGCAAACCATTTGTTTTGGTTTGGGAAAGGAAAAGTTGAAACTATATTTGCTATATTTATCTCACTGTCAAACCCAAATTTGAGCTCAGGCTTCCAAGGTACAAAAAACTCTAACAAAATGAAACAAAACAATATACACCCCTTGATCCTGTCCTCCTTCTTCATTCTCTATATTGATAGAGCACTTGTGTCTCTAGTGGCATAACCCTTCATTCTTTGAGCTAATTTTTTTCCTGCAAATGGTTATATTGATAAAAATTTAATACCATGCTCTGAAGTCTTTGACTTTCCCTTGCATATCTTCATTCTTTGTAATTTCAGTTGTGGAATCATATCTAACCTTCACATTCTTTTACCATAAGAATGTAGGAAATAATGAATATGTGCATAGTTAGCAATAAGTGATGAAAACCAGGACAGCACACCTGGATAAATAATTCCAGTTGTGAAGGAAAGTCTACTGACCCATTTATAATTCACCCTGCACCCTGGCAAAGACAAAGGGATTTACACAGGGACTGAAGTTAGATAAAACTGGTCTGGGAATCCATTAGAACACTAAATGTTTAAAAGGTGGTAATTAGTGATTGTTGAATGGTTCTTTTTACTTTAATAACTGTTTCTTATAGAATGTTGTCTGTATCCCTAGTCTAGAGAGGACTGACAAACATTGGTTAAGAAAAGTAGTGAATTCTTCAGATCGACTGATAACTGAACAAATCAAGCAAATACGCAAACTGGGTAAAACTGATGATAATTTTGCAATAAAATTATTTTAATACAAGTTTTTATATTTCTTATTATTTATATTCTTTGTTTCCATATTCCTTTGAAAGATGAATGCATATTAAAGCCTTGGACCAGTCTGTGTATGTCACTAAACTTACAAGTATAAGAGAGATGTAGAAGACATTTGGTTTTTGGGCAGCCAGGATGAATTTAATTGCCCAAACATTGAAACTTACTGTAACTTCAAGGCCTCCCTCTGCTATTTTGGAATGGGGTTGGTCTCCTGGAGATCTCTGCCCTATTTGCTAGCCCAATGCGAATACCTTAGCTACTCAAGGGTATCTAAAAGAGCACTAGAAACACTTCTGAACAATTGAATCTTATCTCAAACAATGCCAACAAACTGGAGTTAAACAAGTGGAAGAAAGATAAAATAGAAGGGCTTGATCTCAGAGATGTTATACACTTTTCACTCTGCAAAACCAATAACCATGCTGGGGAAGTTATCTCATTCAATTTATGAAGAATGTTATTCTAGATCCAATAAGCAAATATTTTTCTCACGCTTCTGACTCGATTTTATATCTTTGATTATCTTTTACGTTGTCTCTAGCAGAACTCCTTTATGAGTAGCTCACTGAAAATACCCTCTAAAGGGAAAACACATGTCATTCCGAAGAAGAGTTGTTCTCTTTGGACTAACTTTAACTGGTGTAAACTGACAATATCTTCCATTTATCACCAGATCAGAGCATGCATATAAGCAGTTACTATGGAGTAGCTCATGCATTGCAAATTAACACCTCTGTTTAAATATCACTAATTTATTCACATGCTCATTCCCTTAATCTCAGCTAGAGAATTGCATTAGACTGCAACAGCCATAGAAAGACAAAAAAAAATAGTTACAAGCTAGTCACATTCATATATATGATTTTGCAACATTTTCAAATACTCATTTGACACTCAAGTCCTCAGCATTTGCAAAACAAAATTTATATATTGCTAAGGAGATTATTAAGAATAAATTCCACTAGTGCTTGAACCATTCAGCTTTCTACACACAAAACACATATTGGAAAATGGTGCATGCGGAAAGCATGTAGACTGTGGCTAAAATGGAACAAAGCCATCTTTTTTTGGTAAGAATTCTGTATTAAGCACTCACATTTGAAAACTAGCAATGGCACTTTAACATATGCAAGTTATTCTTCTCTCTGAATTCAGCCAGTGGCTCTTTAGCCGACAGACACCAGTATGAAGCCATGGCTTCGTTCCCAGTAAATTCATCTGTCTCAGAGAGCAAAGGAGAAAGTAACATTGGAATTATGCATGAGAACCAACTATGGAAACTTATCTGGATTGACCAAGAA
>NW_008655207.1:0-3423 GCF_000695815.1 Acanthisitta chloris | reverse complement strand
GGAAAGGCACAGATTCTCCTGTAGGAGCATGGGACTGCCAGAACAGCTAAGCATAAACAGCCAGCTGAGAGCAAGAAACAAGTCTGAGAATGAAGGGCAAAATGAGATGGGTAGGAGGAAGAAGCCTGGTAACACTGAGTTGAAAAATAAGGGATATGGTTTGTTTCAGAAGGAAACTATAATCTAGCTCTTAGACTCGAAGGAGGAGGGTAGTAGAAAGGCTAGAAAGACCAAGTTAAGGATACGTTTCATGAATTTCAAGGTTGCACACTGTCCTTCCAAGAATCCAGAGAAGTTTATAGTGCAGGATGTGAAAAATATTTCTAGATACTAACACAGCAATGCAGATCACATTAACATACAGCCTTGTAAGGAATGGTATATAAATTAGAACTATTTGCAAAGGACTGGAAATAATAAGCTCATATAGAATGATAAATGTGTGTTATTAATGCTCTGTTGTCTTAATTGCAAGGCTTTTGTTCTCTATTACAGAATGAGAATATTTCCTGCAAAACAATTATTCCCCTGATTGTTGGTTAGATTAGCATTTGCCACAGGGCTTTATGCTTCACAAAATATTTTTGCTTGCATACAGATACCCTGAAAGGCAAGCAGATAGCAAACAGTGAAGTCAAAGAAAACAGATCATGTTTGCTCTGTCATTCTGCTTTTACTCTCTAGCTGGTTATATATGCATGGGAGTGCTCCCCCTATGAGGAAGAAATGAACAGAGCTTCATTCTCAGTGCAGCATTTGAAGTGTGGGTATTTTGTGTGCCATTCCAGGAGAAAAAAAGATATTCTAAGTATACCAAATATGGAGGCATTTTATTTGAGCATTTCCCTTAGGTTCTAATATCTTTTGACCAAACCTGAAATTTTCTTATTTGTTCACACACTGCCTACTGATAGTGCAATATAAACATCATGGAATTGAAAATACTAGTAAACAAACGTTTCTTTAAAGACACTTATGACTCAGCAGGTCACTGTTTTCCAATCACTATTATGAGTCAGAACTAAGCCTGTGAAATGGTGTTAGAGAGTACAAGATTCAATCTTTCCTCTGCAGTGCAAGAATCATAGTCCTGACTGTTCTTGTAATTAAAGATGCCCAGGCTGTTTTTGTAATAGGAATATGTCTCAGCCAAACTCCCAGTCTGGTACTTTCTTCCTATCTCAACTTGCTCCTACAATTTCATTTGGATACAGAATACAGTATGTTCTGCCCTGAACACAGAGTTGAGGCTGTGTGCAGCCAAATGTCTGCTGTCTTGCTCTATAAGCCACTTTGAGATACTTTTGTGAAATGGACAATAGAAATACAAAGAATATGTACCTAGCTTCTACCCAGAGGAACCAGATCAGAACACACATAGAACTCACAGAAATACAGAGCCAGAAAACCACACTGTGAGGTTTATACCCAGGCAACAAATGCAAATGAAATCTTCCAGCATTATTGACAATAACACCAAGGTTGAAGTATGTGTGCATATCATGTCTTATTGCTGATCGAGATTATCGTTTGTGTTTATTCAATCAATATCAGCATGTCTGAGGGGACTGAAAAGGCACTAATAAGGACACACACAGTTTGGGATAAACACAGAGCTGACTACAGTGACATCCACTTGTATAGGCAACTAAGATTTAAATGGACTATTTTCAAGATGCTGGTAGTGACATATACAATTCACCTGACAATGAGAGAAGTGGACAGTACCTTCTGGGTTCTCTGCTTGTTTCACAACCACAGTTCTGGGGTATGCTATGGGTTTGGCTCAGATCCTGGCAGACTCCCAAGCCACTGCATTGAAAATATATAGTGTATAGCTACACACTGCAGAAGACAATGCACACACAAGCCAGGTAAGTCACAGGTACTCCTCTCCTAATATGCATACCCAGGCTGCCAAAGTGTGCAGCCTAAGAGACTGCAACCCAACAAAGGATTTGACACAGAGAGTATGTGCTATGGGACAATAAAGCCCAGAGATGCTCAGAACTTGGCTCTAAGGATCATAGTTGGATACAGAATGTAAACTACATCATATTTCAGACCTACTTCAGAATTTGCTTAGAAAGCTGAACCATGTGCATGCTGCACAGTGCAGACATCCTTCAAGAGTAAGTGTTCACACTGCTATTGTTTAATACATGAATGATCATATTGAACCCCAAGAATGCCCTCACAGAAATAATCTCTTCAGACTATGCAGCCATATATGTACATGTCATTTGAAGTGAGGAAAGAAACAATCTTGCCTCACTAGAGCTTATATTCTGACAGCAATGTCAGCTACATCGCTTGGGACTTTGTCTAAAAAAAGGACTTGAAGGCATAAAATTGAAATCAGGAGGAATTTTGGTAGAAAAACCCAGAGCTGCGATCCTGAGTTGTGAACCTCAGCTGCCACTTGTATCCCATTCATTCAGCATTTTGTGGCTGTAAAGCTGACTAGAGACTAGCAAGTTCTGTTTTGGCACCCACTCAGAATTGCCTGAGTTTTGACAGAGCTGAGCAGCTTGGCTCTTAACCCAGTCAGGCAAAAGGAGACTTGGCATTGCAGATGACAAAGAAAATAGTTTTTGGAAAATTAAAGGCATTTTTTCCATTTGCTGAAATACAGTAATTCTAACCATTGGTAGAGGTAGAGAAGGGCTTGACCATTGCATTTAAGACCTTGGTTTTTCCATGCACACAATGATACCAGACATTGGCTCTTCTGATAATGTATCCCTGGATGACATTATGTCTCTACTATGATGTATCTCTGGCCACTTCCTGGAACACACTGGTACAGCACAAAAAATCAAAGTATGTGTTTAGGCATATGCATATTTTTTCAGATATAGGAACTTAGAAAGCAAACCCAAAACTCTCAGTCACAGAGAACTCAGATTTTATCACTATTTTCTCATCTTTTGGGAGCTGATTGGGGACAATTGTCTCCAGGTCTGATGGTGCAAAATATCTGCAGTTTCTGTGCAATTGTAGTATATCTGAGACTGCCTGACAATTTGACAAATTATATCACAGGAATTTTAGACTGGGTGTCAACAGAATAATATTGGGAAAATTAACATTTGATGTTTCCTTAGAACTTTGTCAGAGAACAGTATCTCTTGTTTGAATTCTGGAGACTAATGTGAAAGCAAACAAAGAAAAACAAATCATACGGTCATCATCCATGGGCAAGTCTGGAAACTGATACCTGGTAATGCTATTGAAGTCAATGACAAAATTTATTCTCTTTAACAGTGCAAGAGAGTTATTTAGACAAAAAAGAAGGGAAAAACAGTGCACACTAAAAGCTTCTTTATCTGTTTCTCTCTGAGATGTAGCATTTGGATGCACATGATTTTTTTAACTGTGCATACAGTCAAAACCTTGTGAAATGTGGTCCCCTGATTCGTG
>NW_008655206.1:0-10214 GCF_000695815.1 Acanthisitta chloris | reverse complement strand
TAATATTAAATATAAATTGTACCAATTCAACAGAGCTTACAAAACAGTGGAATGCTCTCCTGTAATTCTATTTGAACAAATGTGTCAAATACAGGGACTGGTAGAAATACCATCCTCATCAGGTCCCACTCTCATCAGCTGCCCTGCATTTAATCCCTTCCCTGCTCATCAGTGCCATTCTGCCATTGTAAATCACCTGGAAAGACACAATCAAGTCTAACGATCCTTTGCAAAGGGACAGCAAGCTCTGAACTGCCCACTAGCAGCTTCATGTGGCAATTTCCCTGATGACACCTTCCTGACAGGTGATTTGCTTATGTCCTCTTCCTCATGCCAATCACCAGTCAAAGCTGCAAAATGTTCTGTGCTTCACAGATGAAAATGTTAGGAAGAGTGTACATACTCCAGATAAATTCCCAGACCTTGCTGCTATGGTGACACCTGTATTAGTGCCAGGCTGTTCATACGCTGTACACATGGATATGCTGATTTCCTGGTCAGGCTGCACAAGCCTTGCACCCCACTGTCTTGCTGGGTGCAATGTCCTTCAGCAACTGCCAATTCCAAACACATTTCCTGTCTTCTGGGACAAGACAGAAAGCTCTGCCTGCTCAACATGCAATCTAGCCTCCAGTTTGGCATTTGCTGATTTGTTGGTTTGTCTTCTTTTGTTCTGATAATGTTGGGTTTGCAGCAGGTTATTTATACTGAGAATATTATTTCCCAAAAACCTTATTTAATAGCTTATTCCAGCCAAGGGTCATAGCTGACCTGACTTAGCTGCCTTTTTCCACAGGGACCGAGTTAGTGTATTCTTTATAGGACTGGTTTAAAGGCCACTGAAGTTGACAGAAAGATGTGCATTGAGTGTAAAACAAAACCAAGCAATGAACTGTGCAAACATCTAAATATTATTCAAGTGTTCTAAGTTGGTGTGACTCCACCTGTTATATTTACAGCACTTCTGAGAATTGTAATTGGGCCTGAGAAAGCACAATGAAACAGACACAACCTTTTAGCTGAAATGCATTGAAAATGTAGGGGGTTTGTGTAACCTGAAGAATTGGCCTAATCTCTTTAGCGTTTAGAAACATGAAGGCAAGAGAAAGTCAAATCATGGCTGTCAGCTGCATTTACCAAGTATAATGCCATTTGGCTGTATGCAATGGAAGAAAGCCTAAGCTATTCTACATGTGTAGGGCTATAAAAACAAGATTATGCCTTATATTGCATGAAAAACTTGAGTTAGTGTTCTTGTAGTGGCAATAAAAAGAGATTGTAAACCCCATTGTGTTTGGTAATATGAATGTTGACTGTAAAACACTTATGTTCTATTAAAAATATTTACTAGAACAAACAAAATGAAAAAGCTATTCCATAACATATAACCATAACAGGAAACAGATTTTGAACTGTTTTACACTAGCATTGCAAAAAATGTGATTTCAATAATCCCAGTTCTTATTCTGCCTTGATTCTCTATGAGTGTAGCTCCATTTATTTCAGTGGAACCATCTTGGTTTGTTCTCATTATACAGATTCAAAATCTAGTGAGACACAGAATTTTAGAGCTTTATTCAAAGCTCATTGAAGTCAATGAGATACTCCCCCCTGACATAAAGCAACCCAGGTAATTCCAGAATTTGTTCTAATAGGTGATACTAGTTACACCAGTTGTATGCCTTCTTAACTTCATTGATTTACAATGCATTGCTGAGTGGTAGGTTAATGATTTTTAGTGTGAGGCAAAGCTTTCAAAATCACCATGGGAAGAACAAGTTCAAATGTAACAGAAAACTGTAGTTAAAGAACAGATTTCTCAATTTTCTTCAATTTAGCATCAGTCCTTATGTAACCCTGTCTTATTGCTTAATGCACTTTAAAAATCCATTCTGGTTTCCCAGTGATGAAGGTAAAATAGCATAGCATAACATAGGTTTGCTTTAGGCCTGGTAAAGGAAATATGAAGTTGTAAAAACTCTAAATGTGTTGTGTTTAACACATTTTTTTCCTCATCTCTTTTTCCAATCTCAGAGATGCTCCTGAGTTAAATCCATGAGAGCTCTCAACCTCTTACCATTTCAAAAGAAATAACGTCCATAGGAAAAGCACTTCGTAGAACAAGGATGTTTGGCTTAAGCCATATATTGGCAGTCTGATTTTTTAGTATTTATATAGTAGTGGAATGATGTCCCACATATTAAACAACTAACAATCACACCAGGACATATTCGTGGTGTACTCTATGACAGCCATGTAGAGACTGATCCTGCTGTCAGGATGAAAGTACATCCCATAGTCTCCTTAGTCCATATCATATGAGCTCAGGTGTGTACATGAGGTATTGCAAAGCATTGATCAGCATTTTCAAAGGGAACAATAATATACCTACAAGCCAAAATCTAGTCACCTACACATCACCCATCCTCACTTCAGACCTGTAAAAAACTTCAACATAAGAAGGACATTGATGAATCCAAACAGCTGCTCATCATGATGCCTTGGTTGTTTCAGTCAGCTATGGAGAAAACATGCTTGAATTTTACTGCTATGGTTGATGAAAATCATTGCAGAAAATCTCACCGAAGAACAGGACGCAATCTCCCCACCTCAAATCAGTTCCAGCCAACCAGCCACATCCCCCTGTATTCTTACCCAGATATGCTTCTTCCTAAAAGTATGCGCTGTTTTTAAAGGGAAAACTTTTACATCTGAATCTTAACTCTGCATAGTGAAAAATTAATGGTTTTGACCAATTCCAACTGTGTCAGGCTGCAGTCTGAGTGAGGAGTTTTCAGAATCACATAGCATTGACCCAGCTTCAGCAGAAGCCACATAAAGCAAATGGCATGCATTTGTACAGCTGCTGCAAACAGCACATATACATAAAATTCTGATTCTCTGGGCAGCAGCACGGCTTGCCTTCCTGAGCCTTTTGTAGCTTGCCTAGTAGAAGGCCTCTAGATAATGAGGCAGATAACATTTTCCTCCATCATACAAAGTTTGAATGTTCTTCCTTGCAATTTGAGAAAGATAAACATTATGTTGGCCTCTCTGATACATAAGAGTGGGACCTTAGTAACCTGTTCTCCATCTGCAGGTGTAACTTCTCCTGAGTTTGGTAGCTTTTGTTGCACAGGCATCTTAGGATTTTCCCCTTAAACAATGAATTGTACTCTGTTGAATGTCAATTAATGGTACTAGCATTTAAATAATATATGTTCACATTTTTAAAATTTCAAACATGCGATGCTGGTAATTCAAGATTTACCTGGCAGATAGTTTAGAGAAATTACTTTGCATGCAGTGATTCATTTAAATTATAAGTACCCATTACTCTCCATTTCATTTTTAACAAGTTCATCATCCACACAAAGAAATGCCATATAGCTCAGGTTGGAAAACTGATTTATCTGGCATATGCAAAGATGGACTTCCTGCAGTTGGGGTTTCATAATCAGAGCAGAAACATATTAAGGATAGGTGTTAGATTCCTTGATGTTTGCAGAAGCCTGCATGCATTATGGACTCTTCTTTTGTTACAATACAGTCTCTCAGTTCACAAAGCAATTTATGTGCATATGCAGGACTGGTTCTTGAGCTCTTAACTTAGGCAAGTCGTATGGATTTCTGCAGCATCCTGCCTTAATAAGGACTTCCAGATACAATCCCTGAAAATAAAAGGAATTTACAGTGAATAATTATTTAAGGAATTCAATATTAAAATAATGTTTTGGAACTAAATGCACCCCTGAAATATCAAACCAGCATCTGGCTAAGTAATATTTGTATTATACTAGCATTGCTATTTCTATATACTAAAGAGAAAAGTGGTACAGCTTTTATTTCTTTTCCATTTTTTATGCTTCCTCTAAGAATAGGTTGACTCAGAGGACACTAAGAAGAAAGATATTTGTTTTAACCTTTGATAATATGGTCCTTCATGTTGTAGGTTTAAGGGAGTCTAAAATATTAAAGGAAGATTTCAATTTAAAAATTGTTTAGCCTCCAAATGCTGTTGGTGGGCCCCTGGTGGGGTTCTCAGAAGTGCTGATATGCCTCACTCAATGTTTTCTACATTTCTTCTTCTGGAAGCCAAGTTCATCCTCTGCAACTTCCAGTTGATGATAGGGCAGGTTCTGACCTCCCACCACTGAAATGGATGAAGGAGCAGAGTAAAATATAATTATTTTGAATTCATTGCAAGAAATGCCTGTTGTGATTTTAGGGGCACTTAACAACCTGCAGGATTCATCTTGTGTCAATGTTCAGGGAAAATAACAGGCTTATTGTCTGAGATGGACCAATAATAAAGTTATTGGTTAAAGAAAAGAACAGAGTAGAATGTTAATTGATTTTTCATTCTTCACAATGAAAGATCACTGCCAAACTATGTAAGTGGCCAGGGAAGCAGTGATAGAAAAAATGACCACAAGAGCAGTAAATAACCTAATCAAATAATTTTATTTGCAACTGGTTATTGTAATAATCTTTCTAGAAACACAGAATCATGGAATGGCTTGGGTTGGAAGGGACCTTAAGGATCATCTAGTTCTGCCCCCCTGCCATGGGCAGGGACACCTTCCACTAGACCAGGTTGCTCCAAGCCCCACCCAACCTGACCTTGGACACTTCCACTTCCACTGCACATAATACAAACACTTAAGGGCACAGGAGTTTTAAAATTCTTCAGCTGATTAAGTTCATGCTCAGATTCCTGAAACTTAGTTATCTTTGCTAACAGTTTCTGATTTTCTTGTCAATGACTTCACTGCAACTATCTACTTACCCATGTAAATCAGTGTCTCAGGGTTCAGGTTAATGAACTATACCAATTCTTTATAAATAAAAACTTGCCTAGACTTTCAATTGTCTAGGAGAGGATCAACCAGAAAACTCATGTAATATCCTACTGCCTTGGGGCAGAGCACTTCCCATTCCTCTGTCTTTAGTTTGCTGATCAGCCATGTGCAATCTGGCCTTAAATTGGCAGTGTGATCCTCATTTTCTCAAAGCAGAGGACTTTTGTAATCAGCTGCTTCTATTTATGTAGACAATAACAGACATGATCAATAAATAACACTTAGGCTGTCTTTTAAGACACATCTATTTTCAGCTGTTGCACAAAGAACTGCTTGTCACCATCTCTCTGGTGTTTGCTAGCTCAGCATTACCCTGAGTAGGCAGAAAGCAGGAAACTGCACAGGCAATGTGAGCACAGGATTGTCCTGTTTGTGTCCCTGCACTGCTCCTGCTAGGAAGGCTTTTCAGAGCCAGACCCACATTAATGAAAAAAACACTAACACAGAAACATGAATTCTACTGAAGAAGAGCTCAATACATTTTCCACTCAGCATAGTTTTAATACGCAGGTAGTACTGTGGTATTAAGAGGCACATAAAAGCCTGTGTGACACGTGAAGCAGCCTAAGCAGCCTTTGACTGTAGAGAGCTTCTCTAAAGGGTAAACAAATCTTTTAAGGAAGCTAACCTGGGGACCTGTCCATTCCAGGGCAGCCTGTCTCAGTGATTTATGGGTGTGGATGGTAGAACAAGCATGGTGTATCTCATCTATCTGTCTGTCTGTCTGTGTGTCTGTCTTCCTTTCCCCAAAAGGAATAAGTCCACAAACAATGCATGCAGTATCAGAAATGAGCTTTGATATAGTTCTCTTTTTTTACAATTTTTGATGTACTAGGCAGTCATTTCTCATGCATGTGAGAATGACGCAGAACAGACAGAAGGTGCATGGCTGAAAATTTTAGATTATATGATTTTGGTAGGTGTAAGGACCCATTTAGACCCATATGATCTTGATTTAATCTATGTCCAACACACGTATAATTCGTAAGTCTTCATCTTACACCCTCAACTACTGAATAACTTGTCGGGTTTTATTACTGGTCAATATATCAGGAGTAATGATGTTCTGTGCATAAGATTAAAATGGGATGAATTATATTTAATGATAATGTAAAAAAAAATCTTCTGTGGGTACAGCTTCTGTTCCAATCTGTTCTGGTTTTGCTTTTGGCAATAAAATTTTATTGGAGCTTAGGGCTCCTTCTGAAAGAAACATCCTTATTCATCCTCCCTCCCGTTGGCAGCCCCCTGTTTAATGGATAATGCTAAAAGTAAATTTCAGAGAAGTTACTTTAAAATAAACCAGGTGAAGGTATACATTAGAAAGTCAATCCTGCTTCAGGTCCCTTTGCGTCAGGTCCCCACCATGCCACAGCAGTTCAGGAGTCATCTCAAGACAGGGAATGTTGCTGCAGTCTGTCACAGCTGGCTCCATACCAGGCTTTTCTGTCCCTTACTTGAAAAAAGAGACATTTCTCAGTAGCTGTGCTCAATTGCAGGACAGAGATGTTGGGGCATCACAAAATCCTGGGTGGACTGAGGGGTCTGCCCATAGGTTAAGTCATAGGAAGACTGCATACAAGTGCTATGGGCCCACTCTGCCTCTAGGACTGCTAAGAAATTTTCCCAGCAGACTGAGGACACTCCTGCTTTGATTCAGATAGATTTAATTTCATACAATAAGCAGAAATTCTTGAAAATCCATAAAGTTTATATGTGTGAACATTCAGGGAAAGATTTGAGAATAATGACTCATTTGTGATGGCTCCAGACTGATTCAGTTCAGTTTTGGCAGAAGTTCTGCTCACTTCTGTCACTGAATGTCTAATTCTGTGTATTACACTTTCTGTGGGAGATCTGATAACATGATTGCTAATAAGATATTGTTCTTTTTTCTTTGCCAGTTTTTCAGAGAAAGGACAGATTCTTGAAAATTATTTTTTTTAAAAAAGAGTTTCTAAGAGAGTACAAATTAACATGGAATCTATCAAATGAGAGGGAAGCTAAAAAGGAATGAAGGGAGTGAACTTAAATGTGCTCACAGTAGGTTTTCTTTTTCTTGCAAAGCAAGGTGACAGCTAGGAAGGGAATAGCTCTGGGACATGATCCGTACAAGTTCTGTATGCAACACCTGCACATACACAAGCATACAGACATCATCTTGAACAGCCCGAATAAAGACCAGGCTGAGCTGCAGCCTCTGTGATAGACTGACTTCAGTGTGAGCTATTTATAAATCATTCTTTCATTCTCAACAATGCTTTGGCTGGAGCCAGAAAGGACAGAACTACTGGCAGACTGGCCTCTTGCCTAGTGTGCTGTGACTGACATGTAATCTGTCACTCCCCATCATCTGTGGGGTGGTGATAGGAAAATAATGCTCCTCAGCTTGCCTTAGATCACACAGTACTCTCCTGAATACAGCTCCCTAAAGCTGTGAAATGGCCTTTAGAATGTGTCTTTGTTCATTTTTGATATAGGAGAATGGGAATAAATGATAAACAGGCTGGAGAGAAGGAAAGCAAAACACACATTAGAGACCTGATGAGAGCAATTGGCTACAGCTGAGGTTTCAGTGTGATCCAATGACCTTTCTGAGTAGAATGCCTATGGTGTGTATCAGAGGCACACAGGGTGCACGAGCTGGGCTGGGCATTCACTAGGGCACTGGCTATGAATGGCATTTCCTGGGCTTTAATTGGGGTTTCACCAGTCATGTTCAATATATCTCTGGGAAATCAGTCCCCTTCCATTTCTCCACTGTTTAGAAAATAAAATTCCCCACATGACATCCTCTGTACCAAATGTGTGGCATAACAGTGTCCCACTTCCATCTGGTGACTTGGGAGTTACAGTAATACAAATACTGCCACAATGCTACAACAAATACAATAACCAGGGACCTTAATTACACAGATCGTTTACTAAAACAGATTTTCTTGAATGAGTTGAGGATCATAGTTCTTCTCTTTCTTAAAAAAAAAAGGCACTAAATATTATTCTTTAAGGCCATTGTATTTTGATGACTTGTTTACATTCCTTTTATACTATGAAAACTCTCTGTGATTTAGAGATGCCAAATTAACTTCTTTCTTTCTCACTCCTGCAGCATCCCTGAGTTCCTGGGCACCAATTCTCTTTGTTTCATGGTTTTATACTGTGAAGTTGCTGATGATCTTTAGAATATTATAATGCTCTGTCTGAGGTCTAACCTTGCTGCCTCAAATGACATTTATGTAAACTGTCACCAGAAGCTTAGGGCAATTCTCTTTTCTTCCTTAATAACATGTCATACTGATGTGGCTTTATTTGTATTTCATAAAGGGATGATTGATTAAAGAGGCTAAAATTAATTTAGATTGATATTCACTGGACTTCTCATAGTGACATTGCCATATGAGTCCCCCCTATTTTGCATTTTAATTTGCTTCTCAATAAACTTTATGTCTCCACAATCTCACTGACCCTTCTTAGGCGTGCTAGACAAATTACTGAATGTAGTCCCTTAGTCTTCTTACCATTTCTTCCCCTTACTTGGTCTGTATGTTACAGGGGAACTGGAGCTCCAGGAAGTAGATAAGATGCTGTATTTGCACCAGTTTGTACCAGCAGAAATTTGCAGATGCACTGTAGGCGGTAACCTGTGTGCTCCCATTCCTCCCTGTCCAGACAGAGCAGTGTTGCCAGTGACTGTGATGGAAGCATAATCCAGACCAGACCCATTTTATTCATGCAGATGAATGCAATGTCTACTGAAAAGCTATCTCAATTATTCATGTATGAGTCTACTCAGAGTGAGCTCGTTTCACATTCTTTACTGTTCTCCCTGTATAGCTCAGAAATACATTTTAGCTCAGATTTATACTGGCACAGACATCAAAGCACTGACCCAGGACGCCCAATGTAACAGGTTGTTTCTTTTGTATCACAGTAAAAGACCCTGATTTATTCTCAGTTTACTTAGTAGGAGAGAAGAAAATATGGAGGCTCGGAGCACTTGGATGCCTTCCAAAAATGTGACTGATTTTACTGAGGTAAGCATTGCTTCAGATATTATTATTTTATGGTGAATGTCCCCACAGCCCTGCACAGAGCTGAAGCATCTCAGGGGGTAAAACAAATTCCAAGATAACTAGCACCTTGTCTCTAAAGCAGGGCTTCCCAGAATGGCTGGGAGCAAAAGAAATTCTGCATTAAAACTGATCTGAATGATCGAAAATGTGGCACAAAAATAAAATTCCAATAGAATAGAAGCATGGCCATTTCTGGAAGTTATTTATCATCTTTTCAGACACTGTGAATCACAGATGGAGGAACCAGTAGGGCAGTTTGTGCTTGAGTTTGTGCCCTTGACTCTGCATCCAAGAAAATTCTAGAAATATGGTAAAATTAGTATTTTACCTGCTCCCTAACTGATAAGAAACAATCTGCCTTCCGTGCCATGAGTCCTGTCAAATTCTTGCTTTCCCTTATTCCTCCAGGAACCTTGAGGTTCCCTTTTCCCTGCCACTGTGCTGTGTGAGGGGCAATGCAGAACAGGCATATACTCACAGCTGGAGACAGCTCTGAACATGCAGGCTGAGGTCATTCCTAATGACAAAACTGATCTCTGGGAATGTGAAAATAACTAGCCCGAATAACTAGTCTGAAGACAGCATGTCAGTAGCTGGCATGCAGGAGTATGCAGCATTTGTTCCTGTGATTTGCAGGATAAATCAAATACCTTGTTTTATTCCTCATTGTAAAAGGCTTCTTTTGTGTACAGCTCTTCACATATAGCTCTTAGCACTATTTATGGAGTATCTGAGGGCCCATTACCACCTCTAGGCAAGGTAGTGAGGGGATGCTGGAAATTCTCACACTACCTGTGCTCATGTGGAAGAGAACAAAAGGGTCAGCCAAGTTACTGTAGAGGGTTCCCTATGAAAGAGAAATGCTGGTTATAGGCACAGAATGAAAAAGAACCTACCAAAATGAAGTTATACATTTGTTCATGCTCCTTTCATCTAAAAAGGCAAAACCTAGCTCTTTCCAGAGGCTTCAAGGCAAGGACCTACATATATATATTTTGACTAGAATCCGTAAGTTAGTGTGGAGTAACCTCATAAGGAAGGTGGAAGTCTTTTGAGTCCAAAAAAAATGAATTAAGATCATAGAATCAACCTGGTTGGAAGAGACCTCAAAGATCATCGAGTCCAACCCTACCCTCATTACTAGACAATAGCACTAAGTGCCACATCCAGTCTCATCTTGAAAACCTCCAGAGACGGTGAATCCACCACCTCCCTGGGCAGCACATTCTAATACCTGATCACTCTGTCCGTAGAAAAATCTCTTTCTAATATCCAACCT
>NW_008655205.1:0-963 GCF_000695815.1 Acanthisitta chloris | reverse complement strand
CTTTTCCTACCTTCTCATCTTAAAAAAACTTGAAAGCAGCTTTTCCTACCTTCTCATCTTAAAAAAGACCTGAAAGAGGCAATGAAATTTCCAGCAGTTGAATAAATGAAGGCTACTGAAATGGATGACATACTTCATTTTACCCAGATTAGGAATGCTAATTTTTTAAATGGGTAAATTGTTTAAACCGTATTTATACTAGATATAAAACTTCCACATAAAGCAATGCAGTAATAGTACACATTTGCATCAGAAGAGGGGGAAAAAAAAGCAAGATTTCCCCCATACCCTGATTGCAAGTGATATGCACACTTTCTAGAAACAGGAAAGCTGTTTAAGAGGCTGGCTAGCTTCTAACGTGCAGCACATCTGTATTTCTTAAAGCCTTCTCCTGAGGATGAAAAAAAGATGATTTGTGTGGCGACAGCAAAACAACACATTTTGCCTCTGCCTCCCGTCTCAGCCCACCCAGGAATTGTCCAGAAAAGACCTCAACGAGTTACCTATCCTAGCCTCCTGAATAGTGTTCTATCTGACTAGCATCGAGAAAAGTGGAGAAAAAAGTATTTTTAGATGGCTGGGAACAAACTGCTGCCATGAGAGCCTCCTGCAGCAGGGAGCACGTCTTCCCGGGGGTTATCCCACGGGGACCTGCTCAGCGGGAAGGTTCTGGCCCCAGGGACAGGCCTGGAGGAGATGTGTCGGAGCGTGTTTTGTGCTGAGGATCTCGGCTCGCTGGACACTGACAGGAGGCGAGCTAACCTGCAGTGCTCTCCGGGAGGCTCCCGGGAACTGACCGTGCCCTTCCCACAGGCGCCCGGAGCCAGGCGGGCACAGATCCTCCGCGCTCGGCCTCGGCGGCCGCCTCCTTCCCTCCCGCCCCTGCCGTCCGCCCGGCGCTCTGCGGGGTGACTCCGCTGCCCCCTGTAAAATGTTGCACACGGGAAACAACGGGAACAGCGT
>NW_008655204.1:0-1281 GCF_000695815.1 Acanthisitta chloris | reverse complement strand
GATTTTATGATTCTACAATTCTATGAAATATAAATATTAATAAGATTCCTTTGCAAGTGTTTCAGAGTGATTTTTTTTTTAAAAGTAGGTCATAGAGTATGAAGAGAGAAAATGAAATTTCTTCAAATATTTCTTTAGACAATGAAATTAAATGGATATTTTTGCATAAGTTTTAAACATTGCTAGTAATTTGCAAGTCCAAAAAGGCAAAGTTTTATCATAGGTTTCATTCTATTCTATAAGTCAGACTTTTAGAGAGCAGCATGCTCCACAATGACAAGGAAAATGAAAGCATCAAAGTGAAAGGATCATTGTGTCAAACCCATGAACACCTTCACACTGTATAGAAAAAAACAACTTTTCTATTGCATGAAGTTGGGCCAACAGAGCTAACTGCAGGAGACATAAGATTCAAAGCAAATTGTTATGTGAACTACACTCATCAGTCTTCAACCCACTGAGATCTTGCAGTCAACATTCCTCCAAAATAAGGATTCTAATAAACCTGCCTGATTGACAAATAATTATAGTCTATAGAATTAAACAGAAATGTGAAATCAAGGTATTTGATTTATTCATCAGTTCTACTTGTAATCCCCATCTCACTGGGTAATTTTAAACTGGAATTACAAAAACCAACCTATCAGAGTCAGACAACATCAAAACCTTGACCTTGTATCAAAGAAGAATGACATCCACAGGCCAAGTGAGGAGGTCAAAAGCTGGAAAAAAGTAAAGGTGAAGTAGTCAAAAAGAGGTTAAAAGTTGTCAAGTTTGACTAAAAGCAATTATGAGAAAGCAAAAGAAAATCCTAGAGCACTGATAACTGCAAATTCTGTGAGACAATTTAGGCCTTTGCTTAATAATTCAACTGAAAAGAGGCATTTTTTCCCCCACTATATTTCATTGTAAAATTTTTCCATCTAGAACCATATACTAAATATTTTTAGTTTTACCTACTAATTATCCTACTGAAATACAACATTCCTACCTCATTGAAAATGAAGAAAAGCCAGATAAATATTTCTTCAAAGCACTGGCTAAATAATTTACTAAATGTACTCAATAAATTGTATTTTAACAATTATATTGTCAATGAATATAATAACAAATTCTAAACATGCAGAAGGGAGAATAATCAAGATACCTACTGACAATCAATCCAATCAATAGTGAACTCGAAAATATGAAATATAATCCAGAGTCCAGTCTGGACTTTTCTTAAGGGTTTTGTTCATTAGACTCTCTTTTTTCTTATTTTTTCACCTTTTATTTTATTTT
>NW_008655203.1:0-1045 GCF_000695815.1 Acanthisitta chloris | reverse complement strand
GAGCACACTGCTGGCTCCTGCTCAGCATCCTGTCCATCCCAAATCCCAGGTCCCTTTCTCCTGGTGCTCTCCAGTCACTCTGTCCCAGCCTGGAGCTCTGCATGGGGTTGGGATGGCCAAAGTGCAGGATGTGGCTCTGAGCCTTTTGGTCCTGGAATTAAGTTGATTTCCCACCTTCAATATCTAATCTGTATCCTCAGAGCAGCATCCTCAGCTTTGCCTCACTCTCTGTTTTGCTGCCAGTTCAGATGTCTCAATATTAATATCTCATTACTAATAATCATACTACTATCATACTAATAACATTTATACTAGACTGATATCAGTGGGAAAAGGAAAACCAGGATTTCCTTCTGTTTTCCTTTTCACCTGCTCTGATTTTACACAGCAAAAAAAAAATAAAAAAAATCCAGTTCACCTTGCCTGGAGGAAATGAAACCTTCCAAAAACATCTCAGAGATGCAAATCTCCCACATTCAGCCCAGCCCAGATCAACTGACTCCATCAAGTACATCCATCACCTTCATTTCAATGGTTTATTTGCTTTAAAGCTGTTCTCCTGCCATGGGTTTAGCAGGTGGGGAGAGAAAGGTGCCCTGATTGATGCCCCCAGGGCTGCTTTGCCAAAGGAGATGAGTGTGATGGATAAATAGTGCAGTAATTCCTCTTTCAGCAGGGCAAACAGAGGATGAGGAGGGTTGAGGTGCCAGGGACACCCAGCAAAGAGCTTGGCAGGCAGTGGGGACAGAGTGGGCATTTGCTAGATGATGCCCAGAGGTTGTTGGGGGTGGAAATGGGGGAGACATGAGGCAAAGGAAATGAAAAATTAGGGGAAAATTGAGGAGATTTTGGGGTCTCAAATGAGGTCCTAGGTCCTCCTCTGGAGCCTGAGAGTTGCCTTAGATCCAGGCACATCCTGCACAGGTGCCTTGAAGGCTCTCCAGGTTCTGCTCCAGGATTTCTGCCCTAAAACTCTCCATTTGCTTTGTAGTTGGGTTGACAGGGACAAGGCTGAATTATCCCTGTCCCTGGAAGTTTGGCTGTG
>NW_008655202.1:0-1070 GCF_000695815.1 Acanthisitta chloris | reverse complement strand
TGTGTTTGGGATGTCTTAGTGCAATTACAGAAGAGTGAAGGAAATTATTTACTTTGATGAGGTTTGGACTGGTCACTTCTTCATCTAATTGAATATCTATTCATCCTTGTGTGCCCAAGGACAGAAGTAACACCCAGTTGTCTTTCTCTGTGAGTATTTTGTATGCTTTCATCAGGATGCCTTCAGGTTGCAAGAATCCATGGTATGGTGCTGGGGATTTGTGCCAGTGAATCTCTTTGCTTGAGTCTCCCATGTACTTTACCTGCTTTCTTTTACAGACCCTGCTTCCCCCAAGTGTTTTTCTTGCCCTACATGTGTTACCCGATAGCTGAGCATTCAGGTTTGGCTGAGACAGTCTCTGCTCTGTTTCCTGCTCTGACCTTTCGCATTGGCATCTCCTCCTCTTTAGACTATAAGCTCTGAGGCACGGATGAGCTTCTCTGTATGTATATTTGTGCTTGCAAGCCATGATTTCCACTGGAACCTCTATGTTCTGCTGTAGTGCATACAGCGATTAGTAATAATTCACACCTAAATAAACCCTGCTCTGCCATTCACAGCGTTGAGTTGAGAGCTCCTTCTTCGTGACCTGATGCCCAGGCTGGGTGGTGGGGCTCATCCTGGAAGCACAACGAAGCCAGTGACTTGGAAGGGATGCAGCACTCCTGATTCTCCATGGGAAAACAGAGGGCACGCTCTTCTCTCTAGAAACAACCCTGCCTCTGTCTCCCTCCTTTGCCCCTTTTTCTCCAAGGAGATTTGTATGTAAATAGAATCAAAGGCTCAGAGATGTGAGATAGACTGCCTGAATATTCACTGGCAGGCAGTGATGGGCGGTGCACTTCAGAGCAACCCACTCTCAGCTCACAAGTGAGCAGCAGGAAGGATAGAGGCAGAGGATCAAGGCCTGACCCTTCTTTGACAGTTACCCTTCTTTCTTACATCTGTGAGGCACTTGCTGCATTTGTGGAACAAATACCTCCCCTCCGAATGGAAAGTCCAGCTGGAGATGTGCCTGTGATATCTGACACTTGTAATTCATGGTATGTTGGTTGGTTCTGCGAGTTGGA
>NW_008655201.1:0-4042 GCF_000695815.1 Acanthisitta chloris | reverse complement strand
AATAATAATAATGTAGTAATAATAAAGTAATAGTAATAATGATGTAATAGTTGTACATCGTTTTCCGCATGTTCTCAACCTGCAGAGTGAAGTGGTGTAATCTGAAACCATTTTCTGTTGTCTTCTTGTACTGTGTTGGGGTGTTCCCCAGGTGAGATCCCCTCGGTGTTTAATGGCAGTCACAAATTTTGGTGTCACCATCAGAAGAAAGTTAGGCATCAAAAACATCTCTACCCACTCTGCTGCTGACCCTGGCCCCAGTCCAGCCTGGCTTGCCTGTGGTTTTGGGCAGCCACCAGTACCTGTGCAGCTTCCACTGTCCTCACTACCAATCTACATAGTAACACAGTGACTAAAGTCTATATGTGACCCTTGCAAGGCAATGCTTTCTTAATTTTTTTCAGAACTGGAGTCCTTTTTTGACCCAGCGATACAGGAAGGGTAATACGGTTGTGATTTCCCAGTTGAGCAGTTGGGACCCCATTATCCTGCACGGTGTGAGGTGCAGAGTTCTGAGTGCCTCTATTCATCGTGGGAAATCCGGAGTGAAGTGCTGGATAAGGTTTATGTTGTCAACTAAAATGCATTCCTATGGCTAGGTTATTTTTCCCTCTCTAAAATGTGGGTATTATTATCCACAAATGAAAACAGCTTCAGTCCTGCTTGTAAACTGCTTGATGATCATTAGATGGGAAGCGCTAGAGGAAGTCTGTTTTATTAAGTAGTTTTTGTCAATTCCCCTCTTTATGAGGCAGCATGTGGTATATTAAGCAAATAAAAACTAAAGTGCATTTTTGACTCTCAGGTGCAGCCTATCTAAATATCCCAACGCTATCATTGGAGGAGGTGATCACAATCTCATGGTGGAACTGCTTCTTGCAAATGTAAGAGCAATTGGCTGAATCATGCAAAGAAATTTTTTACCTCTTCTGTTTCTTTTCCATTTTCTTCTCATCTGCTTAATAGGGCTGAGCGGTCATAAACCAGAATAGATGAGTGCTGCATGACTTCAGCTAAACTCAGGATGAATTTTGCAAGTGAAATACCATCAAGATCTGGCCAAAGTGTAACAAGAACATGACTGGGCAAGACACCATAGTGTGGTTCTGGAGCACAAGGACATGAGATTGTGATCAGCACACCAAATTACCTTTGTCTTACTTAACCTGGATGTGTTGCTAAAGGCAACCATTTTTCTTGTCAAGTTATGCATGTCTGAAAGACTGAATCAGACCTGGCAGAGATGTGGATTCTGAGATCTTCTAGATTTCTCTAAATCTCTGTCATTTCACAGATTTTTCCTAAGCATGTATAGGGGGCTCTCCTCTACCAAAATGTGTTGTCAGCACAGTATTTGATCTCTTTGTGGGACGGGTCAGGGATGAGCCTCAGGATACTCAGCTCTTTCTAGGTGATGATTATGGTGAGTGTGCAGCCTGCCTATGTTGCCTCCTCTTCAGCTGGAATCCTCTGGTAGTATATCAGCTTGAGTACTGTCTATTGTAATGAGGATGCCACAAAAAATTTCCATTTTGTAATTTAAACACATTTTCTTGTGATTTTGCAGCCTGAGTGCAGAAGTGTTTTCATCTGCAGAAATAAAGCAACATTTGCATATAAATGTGAGAACTGAGGATGGGGACTGTGGTGCAGGAGGGGGATTTCAGCTCTCTTCTGCCTCCCTTCCTCTGCCAGATTTGAAGTATGCATTTTTGAAGCCAAGATGATGGACCAAATCCTATACAGCTAAGCTCATTTTACTATGACTAAATCGTTTAAAGTTACTACTGATCTATGTTAGTTTAATTATAGATTTTCATGGACTTATTCCAGATGAGGCCTAGATAAAGCAGCAGAATTTTGTCACAGGACTTGATTTGTTATACAAATTGTCATGAATATAATGGCACTGAATAAATAATTTACAGTAGCACGTGCCTGGCCTTATTTATAGAGTATAAATTGAGAATAATGTTACTAATTTTATAAAGTTAGTGTGAGCACACAGGGGAGAACATGCCATTCTGGAAGGGCATGCAGCATATTGAAAATAGGAGATCAAAAGTGGGAAATGGAGGCATTGAAAAGGAAATGCTTACATAAGGTTTAGCTTAGTAAGGACTGTGATTAGGACAGTGCAGATCTGTGGAGTCCAGACCTTCTAAGACTTACCCTAATATACATTAGCTCATGCTTCCAATCCTTATAGTTCTTAACACCCTGGAATTTCTGAAAAACCCAGTAACAGACAGGCTACACTATTCCTGCAATTTAAATGAAGGTTGTATGCACTTTGAGACACCTAGTTAAAGTACTAATAAAACTAGTATATAATTCTAAAATTTACTATCTCTACTGAGCAAGTGATATCAGGAGTGAAACAGTCAAAGCAGTGGTTGAAGGAGGGAATCTCTTCTCTCAGCAAAGGGCAAGATGACAACACATTGTGAAACTGGGAGAGTACAAAAGGTGAAAAGGACATAACAAGGTTGGCCTAGACACTGGAATTAAAATTAAAAAGCACAGAGAGATATGCAGATTTGAAACTAAACCATTTTCATCTTATACATAGAACAGAATGACTATCTGCCATCTGGAATTCAGGGAATCCAATGAAGGTTGGAGGTGTAAACAACACACACAGCATTACCAACATCTGTTTTCAGTGCATGCGGATATATATGAGTCCTTAAGGGATAAGTTAAAGAAAATAATGGGAATTGATAAAACCTGATGATATAAGGAGAATCACACATAATTGTATTTGTTTAGAAAGCATATGGACTTACACATGCTGAAAATAAAAAATGCATACAATGTGTCATGTGTTTTCTCTGTATCTTTTCTTTCAGCTCCCATAGACTTCTTGACCGAGACAGCATTCCTAGCAGCTGTAACTTTTTTGAAGGTTTCATTCTTCTCCCCAGAACAGCTAATGGATACAAATCAGTAAGTTTTGAAAACCTACAGTAGTATCTCATACTAGCCCACTCTATCCCCCATTCCATGGCTAGGAGTAGGACTCCAGGATGACTGTGCCATTACAAATAAATGTAGCAATCTGAGTCCAAAATGTTACAGAATATGGTAAAACTTAAGGTCTGCTTCTTTGACATCCTATACAAACATACAGGAGTTACCACACTACAGAGTGCTATCAGTGTTAAGAAAAGTTCCTGTTAATATTTGACCTTGACACCGAATGTCTTTCCATTTCCAAAGACTCCACAAAACAATGTCAAAAATATGAAAAGTGTTTAGTGCAAATCAGCTTAAAAACATTGGTTGACCAGGACCAATGTTTTGTTGCTAGGAAGGGAACAATGATGACATTGATTATTTCCACAGTTAAGAATCCACAATGTAATTGATTTTTATCTGACTCATTTAGTGTGGGCAGGCTCCATTTGTTCAAGAAACCTGTAATATATTCCTTGAATCACTGTAACTATGAGAGATGTGAAAGTTGATGTAATGAGTTAAACACACTATTTAACTCAATTTGTTTTGCACACTGAATTCCAATTTCTGACACGGATACAGGTTCTATCTAAGAGCTCCTGGTCGGTTTTGTATGTGGCTGATTCCTCTTGTGTGCTGCCAAATATTCAAGTTCTACTTTATTCAGGGTACCTCTGATTTTAGGTTTCCCTGTCCTGAGAGCTTGCACCTTGCATTGACTGAGACCTGGGCTGCCAGCAAATTCAAAAGTCATGACCAGGAAAGACTCCAGTGAACGAGAGAGCCAGACTAGAAGGAATGATTAGATCTGGTGCATATTTTTGGCACATTAGGTGTCTCCTCCTGAAGGGCCATGGATGTTTGGGTCATGAATTTGTATTGAAACTGCTAGACATAGAAAACATGCATAGGAGTCCAGCAGGGCTAGAGCTAAATGAAAAAAATCAAGGCTTTAATTGAAGTACCTGTTTCCAAAGTTATGCACAAGATTTGTGATTGATCCTGAACTTCCTGACTTAAATGCTCTCCAGAATTATTCCAGTCAGAACTGAACAGCATTTGCCTACTCTCTAAAGTTTAT
>NW_008655200.1:0-1993 GCF_000695815.1 Acanthisitta chloris | reverse complement strand
CTCCCGCCGCCCGCAGTGGGCACGTCCTCGGGGCGCCGCGGGCTGCGGCTCCGCTCCTCGTTTTTACAAGCCCTTGGGCTTTGGGTAGTTAAGGACTCATCTTCCTGTGTACGTACGTTGGAGCGAGGGTATTTGTAATTAAAGTTTTATGCACACGAGCCCCCCATGCTGCACGGTGTACAGATCACAGGTGATGGCCAAGACCCTGAAAATGCTGTCATGGCTTTTAGGGAGCTTTCGATGAATGGGTCGTCAAGGCGGTACGTGTGTAAGCAGTGTCATTTGGGAGTAACAGGTCTGATGCTCCGGGTCCTCGGCTGCCTTGTTCAGCCTAAACTTCCTTTGGTTTTGGTTGTGGTTTTGCCTGTTGAAGAGCTATCTGAGGATCTCACCAACATCAGAAGGATTCAAAGTGTTGTCTTAATGACAGAAATTTGTCAGGCAACAAGGTACGCGTTGCATTGAACAGAGTCCTTCAGGCCTCACTTAATTTAGAGTGTTGCATTTTCTTCAATTTCGTCAGTCAGCAACTGTTTTTAGCATTTATAAGATGCTGGTAAAAATCTGGTTGCTGCTGTCACAGAATTTTTTTCTCTACAGACAAAATAGCTCTCTTTTGCAGTCCTTTGAGTGTGCAAACCATGTGGTTTGCTGACGTCTATAGCTTACTACTAAGAAGTGATGAAGTGGGAAGTGTTCTAGGAGTAGCTGTGGTCAAAACCATGGACTTTTGTATTTTAAAATGGCCAGGCATGTTTGAGGTGCTGATACATGGTGGTACTTACTCACTCTGGGTCTTCGTACCGTAGTGTTGTAGGCGAGGTGTGGTGCGTGTTATAGGGAAAAGCAGCATGGGCATCTTCACACATCCTCTCCTCTGGTGGCTTTGGACAATTTGAAGAATCACACTCCAGCCCTGGTGCCCTGCACCCACCGGACTTGCTTTGTCAAGGGCTCTTCTGGGTTGTGTGGATCTGTTCATGTGGATTGCTTTAATTTCTAGCAGTATTTTGCTGTCTGCATGTTGAAGTTTAAGCTTTAAATAGACTTTTCGTAGTAACCTTGTTATGAGAACTGAATGAAAGGATGTGCCTTAATGCTTAGTGATTGGAGTGTGGAGATTAAACTTAAGAGTAGGAGTGTTTGAGTTGCTGGTTTTGTTCTGTTACTCACTTCCTGTGCGACCTTTGTCAGGTCTTGTTGGTCACAGTCTTCAAAGAAACCCTCTCTTACTGTTGACTTACCTGGATCTCCTCCTCTGAGGTGCAGGTGTGTGAATTCTCCATCACTGGAAATCGATGAACACTTTAAAACACAAACTTTTAGTGCTATGTTTCCATCTATGAGTCTGAAAATCTACTTTGCATGCCCACTTGCCACCCAGTGCGTAGGGAAGTGTCCTCAGTCGCATGGAGAATATCTGTGAAAATCTGTGTCTTAACTCTTTGAAGAAGTGTTTCTAGCCCTTTTAGGCAGATAGAGCCTTGGATGGAGCTGACATCCTGAGACCTCTTGCAGAGTCAGGGGTCCCAGGGCCTTCCTCTCCCTGTGACTTGTGGGAATAAGAGCACTGGAGCTGAGGGCTTGCAATCGCTCCCACTTCTGCTGTGTGGGACAGCAGAGGGAAGCTGGTCTCTCCACACTGATGCCTTGCTAGATGCAGGCATTTGGAGCCGTTTGTGGGAGAAGAGAAACCGAAAGGCAGAGGATGCAGGTGGAGGTAAAGTAGTAGAGACAACAGCAATACCTTTCCTTCTGCGAGGAGATAGGACTTTATAAAAGAGGTTGTGGTTATTTTGCTTCTGGGTTCCTAAGCAGGGACAGAGAGACCAGAATTAGGCATTACGCATGGGAGAGGAAGCCTCAGGAGAAGAATTCACATGGGGCTGGACTTTCCCCCGGGCTCCGCTTACCTGGCGGCTGCGGCTGCTGGCAGCCTGGCTGCTGCCCAGGCGGTTGCTCGGGGAGCCGGCTGTGCTGGCTGCCTGCCCTG
>NW_008655199.1:770-5391 GCF_000695815.1 Acanthisitta chloris | reverse complement strand
TATATATTATATGTTTATATATGTATTTATTTATTTCTATATGTATTTTATTTATCATCCACTGCTAAACTTCAAATAGAAGACTTGCCAAAAGAAAACTGGTCAGCATTATAGTATTACAGTCTCCTCCTTGACTATAATGTCCATTCTCATCTCTGTGAGCTTATGCTGAATAGCTGAAGCACAAGCTTCTTCAACATGAGGAAATCACAGCCAAGTTCAGCAACAAAAGTTAATTCCAACACTCCTGACCCTGCTCCAGAACTTTGATCACACTCAGCTCCACATCAGCTGAAACTACTTTTTCACACATGTTGCACTCACTCATTTTTTCCTTTTTTTTTTCTTTTTGTGAGCTGCATCACTGTTTTCTCAATGAAGGTTACTTTAAAAACACCCTTTAGATTGAGAAGAAAAGCTGAAGTATGAACAAGTGATGTTCCATACTATGATCTGTCTCTTGTTATTGGTAAGAACAGACAGTGTGTACAGAAAGCTAGAGCATGCTAGAATGAGAATGCTTTAGTTTACTAGTGACTCTAACATCCCTACTGCAAAAGGGTCCAAGAAAGGAAAATATCCTCTCCCAGCTCATGGAAAGAATAATCATAATTCCTTTCAGTTACTGAAAATCAAGGTTTCAGAAAATGTATAAAGAAAAGCTGCCATAGATCTTAGTCATCATACATTATTTCTAAGCATAGACCTGGAGAGTTAAGATTTCTACAGTGACCCCTTCTAAATTAGTTCTAAATCAGAGTTTTTAGTCTGCTACCAGCATATGAATAAGCACAGAAAAATAATAGAGCTTGTTTTGGGTAAGCACTTCATGCTGATTTAAGAATCTAAGTGCCAAAGAGTTTCTTTAAAGCACTAGTCAGATTTCGAAAGAAAAGTGCTACAGTCCTAGGAGTATTGTCACAGACTACAGTGTGCACAAGTATAGCAGACTGAACCCTGTTAAGGGATTATATCTAATGGAGAATATTGTTTTTTTGAAAAATTATCTAGACAAGATTTTAGTATGAATTCCTACCAATTTTTATGGAATCTAAATTACCAATCAGAAGAGGCATGAATTAGCCCAACACATTTTAACACTGGGTTTTATTACCTGTGCTAATACAGATAGCAATCTGCCACCAGTGTGCAGATCACTGTAGCTATGTTTACATTATTATTTATATCTGAGCCTGAACTTGTCGCTAAGATTGAAATACTGGATTGTGGTGGAAGTACACTCTGATAGTAATCTACTGATTTTCAAATACAAGAAACTTCAGCAACATCAGAGAGTTCATAAGCTTTGATTGTTACTTGCCAATTTTGATGGATGGCCAAGAAGATAAAAATTTCTCTTTTATTTTATATCTGTTTTAAGTCAAAAATGCATGCATTTTCAACTAGAAAGCAGCAACTAACAGCACCATCTCCAGCTGGGGCCAGCAGCAGAATTCTTGACTGGACACATTTTTCTTCCACTCCACAATGATGGAAACAGCCCTGTTTGACTTTGCATCAGAACACAGGGAGGCATTAACTGAACCAGAAAATAGATTTGGCTGAGGTGTAGCAAAGAACACTACCTCTTCCTAAGAAACTGGCTGCTCACCACTTCCTAGCTGAGAAGAATGCCCTACAACTTCATCCGCAACAGCGCAAAACCAGGGACTTGGCCTCAGGCCTGGGAACAGAAACACTGCCAGGCACCGTTCTGGATATTCATTAAAAGCAGCAGAACAACAGATTAATTTCAGCCTAAGCAATACATACAGTTAATTGTAACTCTGCCTGTGGTTCCGCTATTGTTTTTCAATTGCAGAAGAACAGGACTGGGTACACCAAAGTACAAGTCAAAAGAACCTTTCTGAACTGTTTGGAGTTGGGTTATCACAGTCATATAAATAATACTGCACATTCCTAACTCAAAGACATGTCAAAAAATGGTCAGTAATTTCTTAGGCATAGATGCCACTTTCTATACTGAGATTGCCCACCTTACTCTTCTGAGCCCCACAGAAACTGTGTAATAACTGCAATTATTTCCCCCTTAATATCCACTCCAAACAGAAAATTATCTTGCAGTAAAACTTTTGAGAATTTTTTGACATTTTTTATACTCTTGTATTTGTAAGCCAAAACCAGCTATCACATTTTGAGGCAGTTGAAGAACATGAAATGAATAGAAACTTAGCAGACAAAACCAGAACTAATTACTTCTTCCAGTTTGTTCAAAACTACAGATGACATTTTTATTTGCTGATTTCTTAAGCAGAAATTCAGTCAGTCTGTGTCCATACATTTCTCATATGCAATTAATTGTCTTTCTAGATTGCCACATCCTTTCAGTTGAGCAGTGGTAGAGGTGGAATGTACAAACAACATTCCATCTCTGTAGCCATTTCCTGTCTGTCTACAACTTGCAAAATTTGTTTACACAAAGTAAAATAAATTTTTATTTCTTATATCTACAACCAAAGAGTAGACTACTAAGAATTCAAAAAGGTCAAGGCATTCAAACAGATAACAACACTTGCAGTTCCACCTGAGAATAAGAAGCCATAATCTGATATGTCCAACATAATTGGTGTGTTCCATAATTGTCTAAAATGCTCCTTCAAAAGCATTCTGTGAAGTAAGATGATTTCTTTATCATGCTACAGGTGTGATGTTTAATATGACTAGCTACCAAGTCGCCATTCAAAATACTATAGAGATGAAGAGTTCTTCATAATCGCTCAGGTACTGGAGAGGCCAGTGAGCTGTATGCAACAACTTCAGAAGGGAAAAATATATTAACTTCCTCCTACAGTACCTTCCATCATCTCTAGCTACTTCTTCAGGCTGCCAAACTGATCCTTGGTCTCCAGGCTCTTTTTTTTCTTACTGATCTTTATTTTATTTAAATCACATAAAAATATTCTGCCCTCCCTGTATTAACATGCAGACTTGGTATGAGTAAGTCTGACTTCATACCATACATTTACATCGTAGTGAAAGCTCAGATTTGACCACGTTTAAGCCAGCCAAAAAATCTGGCACCCCATCATTTACAGTAGAAGTCAAACCTATCACTCTAAGGTGGTATCTCTTCCCAGCATGGCACACCACCTTGATACAATCCATTCTCATATGCAAATGCTGCATAACAGAATCATCCCTAACTGCTTCAGAAACCTTCAACCCTTCTCTCAACAAAACCACCCATGATAACCATATTTAACAGAAATATCAGGTAGGAAAGATATTTTCACCTTTCACAAAACCTGCATATTAATTACAGGATTTAACTTTCACAAGACTTAAGCAGATGGCTGATTTTATAACATTTACTTGTAAATACAAAACACATGAACAAACAATAATAATAGAAAAAAATCCTTTAAAAAGAGAGTGTTATTGGAGCACAAGCTTTTTATTACAATTTTAAGTCTTTCAGAGGCACTCAATTAATCTGCTATAGCAAAAAGGCCATGCAAATATGTATATTGTCCCTACTACACCTCTCATAGAAAAAAATCACCATCAAGTCAGTGCCACTCATGCTAAAAATTTCAAGCCACACACAACTCAAACTTCACCAGAGGACTCAGCAGACCACACTGGGTTGATTTACCTACAGCTGGCATAATACTACTAGACCAAACTATCCATCCCTATTTTATACAATGCTGACTTTAATTTTCAAATGCAATCTTGAATATATTCACAAATAATTCATCATACCCCACCTACAACAAAATGTTTAACTTGTAATTGGATATAGAACTTCTGTAATTATTGCATGATCATTTAAAACCAAAGACAAGTTCACCAAGCTAAAGAAAATTATTAACAGTTTGTGAGAGACTCCTAACCCCTAACAGAGAGAATAACATAATATGAGGATCTGAGAATATGTTTTTTGAAGTCCTGACTAAGAACATTATGTATCATGTACAATAAAGTTAATTCAGGTGCTTTTCACTTCAAGGAGTTTCTTGTTTCAACTGCTGCTGGCATTTCAATTCTACCTCGAGGATATTTCAGCTGTCGGTATATTTCTGTAAAGTGATAAACCCATAATAATTCTGACAGGACAATCCTAGAGATGATTTGACAAACTTTTGTGAACTTTAGAAGTCATAGTAGCTAAAGATACTGTGTTTTATACTACATTAGATTAGAAATGCCTTACCTCTTGAAGGAAGCAGTATAATACACATAAGTAATAAGGAAAGCAAAAGGCATATAACCACACCAAATATGATTTTTAGCCGGGTCTGCAGAACAGAAACAAACAATAATTACATTTCTAATATTACCTAAAGCACGCTTCTATGGCTGGTAAATAATTAAATCCTCCCACTCTCTAACTGCTGTAATCTGTCCAAACAACAAGTAAAAATGTCCCTGCAGTACATTTGAAAAGGCTTCCCTTTCCTTTTTGTTTAAAACAAATAGTTTCACATCAGAGCTTGGCTTTGTGCAACAGCTGACAGTTTAAAACAGATGTAAATGTTACAAAAAGTTGAATTCAGGAGTATACAAACCTTCATTTTCCTGCTGTATTCTAAAAGAATGTAAATTCTCTTTTCTGGGTGTTGGTCAGTAGATCTAGGAGAGGAGTTTGAAAAGGCAG
>NW_008655199.1:0-726 GCF_000695815.1 Acanthisitta chloris | reverse complement strand
TACATACTTTTGAAAACTGTGCCAAATTTCAAAGGGTTTCCATAAAATTAAAACCACACTTTTGGGGAAGTTCTTGGACCAGAAATGGACAGTGGGTGGCTTTAGGGGTGGTGATTATGTACTTCCCATCAATGTGAGCTGTAACCAACATCTGCTTACACTAACTTGAGGTTTTATGACTCAACAGATACTTGACATGCACTGTTTTTCTCTGAAAAGTATCTACTGTGTTTTTTGGCAATCCTCACATTCTTGGGACATAGTCATGACCTTATTTCTACTCTCTACAGAGAAATTAAAAGAAAATCCCGCAGCTTTAAAGTTTATATATAATTCACATGTTTACTTTCTGAAATAATAAATGATGGTGCAAGAATGCAAAACAAGCAGCAGAAACAGACAGTTTAATGTGTTCCACATGTGAGAATTACTGCTTTTTTCCCTGAGAACTATGCACTTCCATAGGCTATGTGGGAGAGCTTAGAGAAGTAAATACATACAGACCCAGTGGAAATTCTGAAATAGTTCTTAAACCACCAAATTGCACCTATTTTATTTAGCTCACTGAAATGAGGTCAGCTGAAAGCTGGGAAAGCTCTGGAGACCGCGGTGTCAGGTTACATAAGCCGTTCCCTCGGCAGGGAGAGGAGAAAGGCTGGCAGAGGGAGGTGAAACGCGTGCCATGCTCCCTGCGCTGGCGTTACCCGAGGGCTCTGGGCGCTGCGG
>NW_008655198.1:0-9023 GCF_000695815.1 Acanthisitta chloris | reverse complement strand
CCCATATTATTACAGTTCAACAGAGAACAGCCTTTCAATTTATATATATATATATGTATAATATAAAAATATGTAACAACAAATTATATCTAAACCTCTCTGGAATTGCTTAAAAATATGACATATGGATCTGAGAGATAGCTGGTTGACAGGGCAAAAATCATTTTGTGAATTCTTCCCCCGCCCCATGCACCCCTGTATCTCATGGACTGAAAACAAGTTAGATGCTGTAAAAAATCTTATTACACTTCAGACCTTGCTGTGTCTGTCTTGTACCTTACACTGTCAAAATGCTGAGTTTCCATAATTATTCTCTTCTGAGCAAGTACTATGTAAGGTATCAGTTCACATGGAAAGTGGCATATGCAGTGTAAGGTAGAACTGCTATGATGACAATGAGCAAGACTGCAAGAACTCATTTATATCAGATGGACAGAGCTCAGAGACTTGACTCATTAGTGTTCTTCTAACCCCCAAATCACCATTTCAGATTCATCCCTAGCTGCTGTGATATGTGTGAGATTAAAGATAACACCTCGGAGCCTCTGATATCCTTGACAGCAAGAGGAAGTAGATCTTTTCACTCCTTTCTCTTGGTTCCATTGCTTCTCTTTCCGGGACACTTTCTGGAGCAAAGCTTCACCCCAGAACATGAACTTTGTAATATCAAATACAATTTCTCATATGTTGTCTAAGAACTGCTGAATAAGGAACTGCTCATGTACATGACAAAGAAGGGCAAAATAAAAGTAATTGCCACAAGGATGCTGTTCACTCAATGAAGAATTATAAAAAATAAAAATATTCTAGAAGTTTGTATTAAAATGTTCAATAAGGAGGACTATTGACTGAGGAAACAAGAAATCTTGAATGACTAAAAATGAAAGTCATGGTCCAACATTTCTCAAATGGGATTATATTAAAATTAACTGATTTATTAGACACAAATTTGAATGTATGGCACAGAGAAATGCAAAGTATTTAGCAGCACATAATGATCTGACTGCACTTTCTATAAAGCTAACAAAAATAGTAAATACTTTGCAACAGCAAAATTCCATTAGGTCATTATTTACCTTAGTACTTTGCAAAGAATTTGGCAGAGCTAGAGAGCAGAAGGAGATGGCAGGGCCCTATGAATGCTAAAGGGAAATTACTGTAGTCTAAATGAAAAAAATAACTGATCTATGTTTACGGCAGACTTGAATGCAGAAGGACTCCCAGGGATAAGAAGACAACAGTAATGATGGGGCTCAGGCACAAAGGGCAATCATGGTTGTGCTGTTGTGGAAATGGTATGGAAAGTTCATCTTGAAGGATTAATGGATTGGGCAGCTGCCTGAAAAGCCAGGAGAGGCATGGTTGAGTATGGAATCTTATTTTTTACAACGAGGGTGGTGCTGAGACACTGGAAGAGGTTGCCCACAGACATTCTGTATGCCTTGTCCCTGAAAGTGTTAAAAATCAGGCTGGGGGTTTGAGCAACCTGATTCAGTGCAAGATGTCCCTGTCCACGACAGGGAGCTTGGGCTGGATGATCTCTGAAGGTCCTTTCCAACTCAACACATTTTACAATTCTATAGTTCAATGAGTGTGCCTTATATTTGCTGCTTTTTGGCTGAGTTATCTATACTCAAGAAGTGCATTAATGTACTTACCTTTAGTTATTGAGCTGGCTTGAAGAAACTTGACTAGGTATTTTTATATAGTATTCTGCATGGACACATCCAAGGTTTAGCTCATAAGGGTCTGAGCATACAAAAAAATAGCAGAGTGATACTAATATCAATCCTTTTTAGTCAGCTAGTGTACTGATTTTGGCAAGGTATGAAATAGGTCCAGCATGGACATTTATGATAGGACTGTCATTGTGAAATAGTAAAAAAAAATGTGCTTTTTTTGCATCACAACTAAATATAACCTATTCTTATACAGTTAAAACCAAAAGAAATCTAAAGGGTATATCCTTCTATGTGAAATTCCATAATGCATGTGTTATAGTGCTACATCATTGATTTATGTTGGAATCAAAGTATCCAGTAGCACATAATAGATTAGAAACTGACAGACAAATAGCAGAGGTTAATGCAGAGAACAGTAGTATCACTCAGTATTTAAGCCCTTGTGATTATTTTAAAAGAGTGGTTACATTTGTCATTGATCAAATTTGACAGCTACATCAAAATAAGGTTATCAGCAAACAGAAGAAAGTGAAACTGCAAGGGGTCTTAGAGAGATCAGGATAATACAGTGCAAGGACATGACATAAATTCATGTAAAATACCAAAGAGGAAAAGAAATACCATCAAAATTTTGAAGATGGATTCCCTAAAACCACCAGATGATAAAAAAACCAAAACCCACCCCCCAAACATAAGACAGATGTCTGGATTCTGTGTAGAACATGGGAAGAAATAGTGTAGCTTTCATAGCACTGGTGAGTCAGTATGTGGAATAAAACATGAGCTTTTGATTTTACTACATAGGAAAAATTAGAGAAACTGAGAAAAGGTAAAAATAAAATGCTTCAGGATACAGTAAGCCAAACTTCTGATGTGACACATTTCAGAAAACTCAAGTGGTGTGAGTGCTTACTTCAGGACAGAGATATGAGGCAAATGCAGATCTTAACTTGGTAAAACACTACAGCATACAGTAAATATTCAGCATATGCTTAAGCAGAGCTCTTTTCTTCAAACCTTGACTTATTCTCCATAATACTGGGGAAATATGGAATTTAGGCATATAGGAAAATTTTCACATTTAAAAGACTTTACAACCTATCAAGAGACAGAAAATGAGTATCATGAAGGAATCCTAATGCAATGGGAGGTATATGGAATAGCTGACACATGTGAAACATGAATTACCCTGTGTGCTTTATTTTGCCTTTGTGTAAATAATGATTCAACATGGAAAACCTTTTTAGTACACCTTAAAATATATTTCATGCCTTCTTGGACTTGCAGGGATCTAAAACCCCAGGTGAGAGCACAACCAATGGGAAAACTGTTTTTCCACTGATCCTCCCACTTGCATTTTTTAATTGAAAATTCTTGAGAAATAGAGAATTTTCTTTCTGATTCTATGAAAAAAGTTCTGCTTTTGACTTTATTTTTTGCCTTAATATTCCTTCACATTCTGATTTTTAAAATTTTTTTCTTAATGCTGTGGATGTATGCAGGATGACTGAGGAGTTCGGAAAATTAGGCTTCTGCAGTATAGTCATGAGGAGTTCCTAACTGTGTAGCCTGGCAGTCTCATACAGGGGACAATAATGTTGCAACTTCTGATCCATTGGAATTTGTGAAAACCTTCAGGTGTGCAGGTGAAATTAAAAGGAACAATTAATGACCTCAGCTTAACACAGAGGCTGAGACTAGCAGGTCTTGAATGCACAGCACAGCTCAGAGGACCAGATTTAAATCACCTATAGCTTGTGTTTCCTCCTAGCTACGTGAAATGCTGTTTGATAAGTTTCTGGAGACTTCCCTAACCTATGCTGACTGTGAGCTTCCCAAAAGGGTCTTCAGACTACATCCCTTATTTGTTGCCTTAGCACTCTTACCCATCTATATTCATCTGTACTTCACGGGGATACTCTCCAAAGAACTTATTTCTAGGGCCTTGAATCTGATAATAGCTGTTTTATCAAGGGAAGTCCAACACTGGCTTTCTGCAAATACTCAAGACTATGAGTCAAAGACAGGATAGCCTGTCTTTGAGTTCAGAGGTCATGGGAGATGCATCCCCAGGTGTGCTACAAACCCACCTTTTCCAACAAGCAATCACAAACTTGAGGCATACTGATTTGATCCTTGAGAAACCTACCATTTACTGAGATCCTGGAAGTCTAATGGGAAAAGCTGCAAGTGCCATCTCAAACTGCTCTTGATGTTTGAGGTGGTTTTCCCCTTTTCACGTATAAAAGGAAAAAGGTTATTCATGAGGTGAAAAGGGGAAAATCACCTCAAACATCAAGTGCAGTTTAAGAGGTACAAGAGAGATTTGAATTAAATCTTGAGGATTATGTGAAGATTGTTTTGGTGAGCCTGAAACAAGCTGCATTTTACTGCCTATTACATTTTAAATTGTTTTGTCTACATTTTTTTTCTCACTAGACCTTCAATAGCTTCACAGCTTGTCACAACATTTTGAGTTCAAGAGTAGAAAGACTAAAAGTATTTAATAGTTTCTTCTTGGGCCATTAGATACATAAACACAGATTTGTAGATGCTGCAAGAATTCAGATCCAGCCCAGCAAAAAGACTTTTGTGACTAACTTTTACTGGCATTCACAGAAGTCAGAGAGATGCTTGACTAACTTGGGTGCTAAGCATTGAGAACATAATTCTTACTGAGTTGCAATGCAGGTAAAGCTCACAAGTCCTTTATTTCAATATCCACATGATCTCCTGCAAGTTTACCTTCAATGGAGCAACTGCTGTATGAAGGTATGGTGCTGTATGCAAGAATGATAAAAACCTTCTGTCTCTCACATCTAATAACTACTGCCTCTCTCTCAAGTTGAGAAGAAGCCACAGCAGCTAGACACGAACAGTTAATATCTGAATAAAGCACTTTGATGCTTTGGAGTTCTTTTACTATATACCAACAGGCAGATCTCAAAAATAAATAAAGACAGTCTTACTGGGAAATGATCACCTTGAGCAAACCAGTTTGAATGCATGCAATCTGGCAGGCTGGTGAACCTTGTTTGCCTCCTCTGTTTTTAAGGACTTCCTTAACTGCTATTCCCTTGTTGCCAGGAATTCAAACACTGAGTAGGAACACCCTGTTCTGGATGCTGCTTTCCAGAATTCTTGTTGGAGAGCATACAACAAAAAATATTTTACCACAGGTGAAAACAAATATCCCTGAATAGCAATTACAAACAATTACTTAGCTTTTTGAAACATTTTGTGTGTTTGTTTCCTCTCTCTTTTTAGACACTCAGTTTTAATTTGTTAAACCCAAATAATTTTAGAAAACATAATAAACATTTATTATGCATCAAAGCCATCTGGAAGTACTATGCACTGCACACGGAAACAGTGGGATTTATCTATGCATATTCAGATTTGGAGGTTGTTCACTTTCTAAGTTTTATATTAGTAACCCAAACACACAACCCAGGGTCAACAATGTGCTTAAACAAAAGAGACTGATCAGCATGAGACTTTTAGAGCCAGGGCATTTTGGAAATCCCATGAAACATCCCTACCCTCTTTGGCATTTAAATTACAGTGAACACCTAACCCCATTTTGAGATCTATCTATCTCAGCTGTTTGGGGGGATCTAATGCATGTGCCCAGGTCAGGGCTGATGACAGAGAAGTCATGAGCTGGTCATACACCCAGCTCAGGCTAGAGCTGATTACAGTGTCACAAAACCTGAAGTTCAGTAAGATTTTTTGGTTTTGTTTTATATGCAACAAACACAGTTGCCATACAGAATTACTCGGACCAAATCAAACAGGTTATCAGCACAGAAAAGGAAATCCCTGGGAGGGGAACAGGGCTCTTAAAAGTTGCAAACACTTCTAGGACTGCTTGGGTCAAGCACTGTTGGTCCTGACTGCTCATTTTTGGTGCTGGAAGAAAACATACATATTATCATACACATAAGATCTGTATGGGTAATACCAGAAGTTTGCTCAGAAGGGCTTTGGTCCTAATACAAAAGAGGAGGAAAAAGGTAGACCAGAGTTTTGCTGCTTCAACAAACCTTTCTTTCTCTTTATTTCCCAGCAGAGTCTTTCCCTGGAAAGAAGGATGGAGAGTACCAAAGTACTTGTTTTATATGATATATATGACACATGGCTTTCTATGCTTGAATATGGTTGTATTGATAATACAATAATCCTCCCTAAAAATTCTGGGACTCAATGCCTGAGGTGTTTTACCTTCACATGTGAAGAAGTAATTACTGCTACAAAGAACTTGTAGTAGAGGAAAATATGAATTTTAAATACTGAATTTGGACCGAAAAATCCCTGTAACAGATAGAAGAAAAGAATATAATAAAAAATAAAAATATTGAATATTGCATAGTTTCACATATATTTCACATAAGTAGACTCCATTATTTGCAGGGGAGGGTTCACCTAGGTGAGCTCTGAGGCATTTCAGAGATGTAGGAAAGGGAGGCAGTCCTAGCCAGTACCTGACATAGGTGCAGCAAGCTGTGTCTGGCAGCCCCTGTCTGTCAGCTACAGTAGGAACTTTAATCTTAGCTTTACAATGTCACCTTACCTTGGATTTTGTTTCGTGCTTATTGTGACCTGTTACTGCTTGATTAATGTATATTGCAAGACATCTGTTGAAACACCCTGAGGCTTGAAAAGGTCCACAGTTGTCCTAAAAGAGCATGACTTCACAGCTGTTACAATAAGCTTCGCACATTTTTTGTTTCATAGTTTCTACAAATTAAAATAACTCCACTGATATTTGCTTGTTATATGACTAACTGCTGGTTTCCTTGGGTTTGCCTGTCTATTAACTCTGGATAATTCACCTGCTGTGTCCAAACACTGCTCTGATGGTCCACACTGTAGCATATTTTGTGCTATAGAAACATGTTGCAGCAAGAAAAATTGACTACAATCAACTCCGTTTCAGCCAACAGATGCTCATAGGTACTAACACTTTGTTGACCTGTCATAGTATTACAAAGTGAAAAAAAAATCCTTTGATTTCTTAAGTGGTAAATGTCACCATAGATTGAATATGAAAAGCATCACTTGCAGGACTCAAAAATATGAGCAGGGTTATTCCACAGCAGATCATCTCAGTGCATAGCAAAACATTACATATCTAACAGGTATTCACGAGCACAACCCTTTCATCAGGCTTAACTGCCTTTTACCATCACTGAAAGCTGGGATGCAGGAAGAAAGTACTAGCAGACAGAGGTTTTTCTGCAATTTGTCATGCATGTCAACACAGGGAAAGATGCTTGAGCTGGCAGTGACAGCACAATTGAACAGATAGCATGAGACATGCCCTTCACTTTGCTGACATGCACTCAGCATACATCTGAGCACACTCAGTAGAAGCAATTTCTGTCCTTAAGCATTCCCAGGCAGGGACATGCTTCTTGCCCTGCACCTGTGCTGCTCTCCAGGCTCCAGCTCCTGATTAACACAATGTGAGCAGCAGTTGCAGCTCTGGTCTTTGCCTGTGCTGGATCTATAGCATGAGATGAAAAACATTTTCAATTCATATGAGTAATGAGCATTACAAATAAGACTCAGATCAATTATTAAATGAAGATGATTATGAAATATTAAAAGGAAGCTATTATACATAATGTATTTGTCACAGATTAAAAATCAGCATTCATGTAATATCCTTCTCTGCCTGATAATGTATTTGGATATTTAACATATTTAAAAGGAATGCAAGAAGTAAAGATAAGTGAGAGGGAGGTGATTCTATTAAAAAAAGAAATGGACTTGCTAATGACTTCTGCAAAAGGAAGTTTTCTTCTGTCTTGGTTATGGTTTATCTCTGGTCTCTGGTGAGAACATGCAGGACACGTCATCTCAAGCCTGTGTACCGTTGTCATCCCTACTGACTTTGAAGACACTACTTTATTGTACATATTTGGGGACAAGAAGAATTTTGATTTAATGTCTAGCCCTGTCACTTGCGTGGAAGTCCTGGTGACTAGAGAGTGCTTTTGTACTAACAAAGTGAAGTTGCTGTTCAGCTGGGGATTTGTCATGACAGAAGGTACAAGCAGTAGAGTCACTTGTTCCCTGAGCTTCTGCTAAAGCCCTGCTGTGCTGAGATATTTTGCATTGCATCTGATGAGTCAGTGGTGTAGCTTTCGTTCCATGCTTGATGTGCTGAGGACGTGACGCTGCTACAAAACCTCACTGAATTTACCTCAGAGTTAGAGATGGTTGAAAAAAAAGAGCAGTTCTCACATTAGAAAATACTAATTCCATGAAAATGAGATGTTCTGTGGAGATTCGTTGGTCCTTGTGAATTTTACAGTGGTAATCAGGCTAAAGGGTGGGATGCCTGGTTCTCCTTGGGCCCTCCTGACTCCTCAGATGGTGAGACTTCTGTCTTATCTGACATTGGTAGCTCACTTTCCTCCTGGACTGGAGGTGTCAAGACCTCAGATCTGGAGTGCAGTTTTCCTAGCATACTAGCATCAAGGAGAACACACTGACTTCTGCATCCAGATGGCTGAGACCAGGAGGTGTCACCATGGAGAAGGGGCAGGTGAAGAAGCAATGGTGTATGGAGGCCCCAAAGCACTGCAGCCTGTCCAAGAGGTAGGGGTGGCAGGCCAGTGGTTTGCTCATGTGCTGTGACAGGGGCAGAGAAGAGGCAGAGAAGGGGCAGGAAAAAGAGCAGAAATCCCACCTGCAGTGAGAGGCTTCTGGCCCTTTGCACCATGCAGTGGAGTACCCAAAGGGTAAGGAGTGAAGCAGAAAGCTCATTGGATGAATGGAGGGAAAGATTATATTTAGCTGCAAGGAAAAAAACCTAAATATTCCAGCAACCTGTCCTCTAAGGTTGTTTGCATATTTCCAAAACACTATCTTTTAGGAAGTCAGTACATGTCAGGATTTTGCCTTTTTGTCCATACTCAAGAGGGAAGCTTAAAAATCATGAGTTATTTTTGGTTTTCGTCAGGATGGACTTTTCTTATTTATCTCTGCTCTAGTGTTAACAGTTTATGTTTGGGTTTTGTTTTTATCTTGGAGATCTCACATTGCAACAACCTCTGTTGGCCAAGGAGCCATCACATCTCTTGCATGTTAATATGTGCAGGTATTTTGATTCTTCTGGAGGTAATTCTGCATCCTGCAGTTACTCTGTGAGAAATGAAAATTTTGAGGCACTTGTGTTTGTTTTTGTGGTGTATTTTTATCTGATCTCAAAGGAATATCACCCTCAGCCTTCAGTTCCAAGATATTTTTGGTTGAAACCAATAAATAAGAGAATCAAAGAATATTATTATATAATATTAAAATAATAAATAATATTCAGTTCATATACTT
>NW_008655197.1:0-2074 GCF_000695815.1 Acanthisitta chloris | reverse complement strand
CCCGAGAGCGCCGGAGCCGCCTGCGGGGAAGGGGATCGGGGTCCCCCGCGCCCCTTGGGGCGCAGAGCCAACACAGCCGGGAGGGCAGAGCTGGGGAGCTCAGCTCCCCGTCCGTGGCCCTCCGCCAGCAGCCCATCTCCCCAAGCCCTGAGCCCTTAATGAGGGATGACGGTCGTTTCTTTAACTCTGAAACCCAACAGAGCAGAACTTTTCCAAGGCAGGATCCTCCGGACGGTAAGTTTGATATTTAGATTAAAATCACTTCCTCACGAGCTCTTGTAGTGTGTGTGAGTGTGAGGAAGATGAGGGGAGGGAGCAAGATCAGCCGAAAGTGGCTATAAAAGAGAGAAGAAACTACCAAGAACACAACCTGGATTTTTGCTGGGGGAAGTGCTCTTAAAGGGAGGTGGGATGGGAGCTGGAGCGCAGCCTAGCTGCAGGGCATCTCTCCAGACGGAGGGGAAGAGGGTATGGAGAGGGTTAAAATACTGGAGGAGAAATAGAAATTTGGAAGCGAATGGAGGGGAGTTGAGGGGGGACGGGGAGTAAAGCGATAATTCTACTGCTATAAGGACCCCAAATAGTCTACTTGGAGCCTGTATAGATCGGAAAGATCCGGGACAGTGTTTTAAATGGTCACATCTTTCCCCCTCCTCTCCCTCCTTCCTTCTACTTTAATGAAGATTGTTAATTTGCTTCGAGGCAGTGCGCTGGGTTGATAAGTCCTCCCCAGCTAATATGTTAAAGTTTAAATACAAGCAGGTGCAAATTCACTCTACTCAAGGCTATAAAAATAATGCCGAAATTCAAGAGCACAAGAAGTCAGCCTTTGTATTGTGATTTATAAAAGGGGAATTGCGCTATACATAGCCAACTATTTACCAAAAAAACCCCAACCCCCAAAGCCCTGAAACTGCTAAATTCTTCTTAATGATGCCGAAGGTGAAGTTGATTCATATTGGACAAAATGGGCATTATTCTTTGTCATGTAAATCACCCTTCACTTGACCTCAGGTTAGAGGATAATGTTCATTCTTGGTTCACACTAAAACTTATTTAAATTAGAGAGCTGAAGAATCATTTCACCAAATCCGCGTAATAAAGTGAAGAGGACTTGGGGATCTTCATTCAAAAAAAAGCATGGGCTAGGAACATGTACTTTTAAAAGAAATGGTATTTGCTGCAAAACTCGAGGATTAAGAGGTTTTTATTTAATAAAGTTATGCTCCTTGGATTTGCTGAGCAATGTGTATATAATTTCGCATAACAAGATTAAAAGAAAGGAAAAGATATGAATCAAAGGAGCTACAGATATACAAAAGACCTCGAAGTAACAATTACTGTAATACATATTTTAAAATAGGAAAAGAAACGAAAAGATATTTAACAATTGGGTAAAACAGAAATGAAGGTTTGATAAAGAAGATGCAGCTTGCGGTGCTATTTCATTCGATAAATATACTTTTGGCGTGGAGTGACAGGATATGTTATTTTGACACAAAATGAAAGCGTTACTGCAGATATAGAGACATAGATATACATGAAGACAGCTGTATACACTCATTTATAAATTAGTGGGTGCACAGGGAAGGAAATCTGAGCGTCTCTCCGTTCCAAAGCAATGCTGAAAAATATCCCATAGGTGAGGCACTGGCCTGAGGTAGGTTTAATATTGAAGTGCTAGAGATTATTGGAATCAAATAAAAATTCGACACGCACTGACCCATTAGAGGATTTAGTGGTGAGGAGGGAGAGATTTTCCAGGGCTTTTGTTGCTAATGTTTCAATGCTAGGCGCTAACTTTAAGAAAAGTGTCAGTAGAATAACAAATTGAGGGCATGAAAGGCCACGGAGAGAAAGCAAGCAAGGATGCTCTTGACTTCTTAGCAGTTGCTTAGAAAGGATCTCGAGCTTAATATGGGGACTCAATCAGCGGAGAGCACAAAGCTGGGGAGAGGGAAGTTGGGCTCAGCACGTGTACTTTGGTCAAGTCGCTCGCGTGAGCCCCGGAGGGGGAGCCGCGGGCGCAGACCCTCCCCGGGCTGCACCCCCTGCCCCCCACTCCTGGCACCGG
>NW_008655196.1:1991-9957 GCF_000695815.1 Acanthisitta chloris | reverse complement strand
GGGTTGTGTCCCATGCCAGAGCTCCTGGAGCATCCCTGGGGACCATCTGCAGAGCACTGTGCTCACCACAAGCATCCCAGGTGCAAATCCCATGGGATGGCACAGGCAGCACCCTGGGTCGGCACTGGGGCTGCCCCTTCAGCCCAGGGTGGGGGTTCATCCCTCCCAGCAGAGCTGACAAGAGTTAACCCCACCCCAGCCTCATGCCAGGATGGGATCGGCAGCAGCTGGGGAAGAGGAAGGAGCTGGAATCCCTTCTCCAAACACTGCAGCAGTGCCTGCGGCATCCTCTGCAGTGAGTGCTCTGGAGCACATTCCTGGGTCGGACAGGGTGAGGAGCACAGCCAGGACATGGCCATGGGGTCCTGCTGGAGCTGTCCCTGCTGTGGAGACACAGGACATGGCCAGGGGATGTGGGACATGGTCACGGTGGCCCTGGTCGTGGTGGGAAGTGCTCACTGGCTCAGAGAACCATAGGATTATTTAGGTTGGAAAAGACCTCTAAGATCACTGAGTCCAACCATTCCCCAGCACTGCCAAGGCACCACTAACCATGTCCCCAAGTGCCACATCCACATGGCTGTTAAATCCCTCCAGGGATGGTGACTCCAGCCCTGCCCTGGGCAGCTGTGCCAGTGCCTGACCACCCTTTCCATCAAGGAATTTCCCCAATATCCAACCCGAACCTTCCCTGGCACAACCTTTGGAGCTGTTTCAGGGTTGCTTGTGCCCCTCTGGTGTTGTGTGGAAGGGGTTTAGGGTGATTTCAAACTGCTTGGAGGAGTTCAGAGACATTGCTGAAAAGTTTCGATGCTGTTGAGGCACATGAGGAAGCTCTGGAAGGGTTTCAGGGGCCTTTCTGAGGGTGTTGGAGCACTCGAGGTGTTTCACATCCACACAGCTGAGGCTTGGAGTGCTTCAGAGCTGCCACCAGACCTTTTCTACAGGCCATTTGCAGCTATTTCAAGGAGTTTTAAAAGAGTTTAGAGGACTTCAAGTGCTACTTCAATGCAGTTGGAGCATCTTGGTGCCTTTTAGGGCTGGTTTGAGGAGCTATTTGAGCGATTCAAGTGGTTCAGCACTGCCCAGAGCTGCGTCCTCCCAGGGCTCTGAGCTGCTCAGAGGTGATTTACAGCTCCTTGAAGTGACCCAGCACCTCACAGACACCCCCAGAGCTATTTACTCTCCCCATTCCTAGAGCAGCTTCGAGCAGTTGGAAGCTGAGATTCCAGAGGAAGTTTTTAAGGATGTTTTAGAGGTGTTTAGGGAAATCTAAAAGCTGCTTAGAGGGGCAGAGCAGTTTGGAGTGTTACAGAGGTGCTTTAGAGCTGCTCAGGGATGTTTTAGGGCAGCCCCAGTGCTGCTCAGAGCAGTCTGCAGGGATCTGGGGGTTTCAGAGCACTCAGGGTGTGTCAGAGCCATTCCCCAGCACAAAGGCACTCGGAGCTCTGCAGCAGCTCCAGGGCTGCTCGGAGTTCAGAGGAACAGTCTGGAGTGATCCAGAGGCACGGCAGGAGCTGAGAGGGGATTTTGCACGTTCAGGCCCTTTGGGGGGGCTTACAGGGGCGGGGGGAGGCTTAGAGGGGTGTGGAGCAGCTTAGCAGGGCGGGTGAGAGCGTTTAAGGGATTTTTGGAGCCCTTCAGCACATCTGAGTGCTCTGAGGGGTTTCTCCTGGTGCAAAGGGAAGCGAAAGCTCCGTGTCCCTGCCTGGAGCAGACCCACACGAGTCCCTGTCTCAGCCTGCCCAAACCCTGGGCAGCAGGATTCCCTGGGCAGGGCAGGATGAGCTCTGAAGGTCCCTCCAGGAAGGTAAAGGGGGAATCCCTCCATTCCCACATGCAGTTTTGGCTGGTGGGGAGGCTTTGGCTTCCTCTGACCTTGGCCCCTCTGGAGTCAGAAGTGTCCAACCTCCTCCATCCTCATCCTCCCAAATCAGGGCACTCCAGCCAGGCCCAACCTCCTCCATCCTCATTCCCTCGAATCAGGGCACTCCAGCTGGGTCCAACCTCCTCCATCCCTGTACTCCCAAAATCAGGGTACTCCCTGGAGCAGGAGCATTTTCAGTCCATCCAGCCTCACTGGAGATCCAGCACTTGGATACTCAGGATGCTCTGATCCACCTCTGTGGAAGAAAAGTCTCTGGGCAGGAATAGTAACAGCTTTTAATCCGACAAGAATTGATACATCATTTAAGACAATACTGTTTTGCCTCTTTTTAGGGGGACTTCCTTCACAGACCGGTGGGGAAAGAGGAACATTTTGGGGATGTACAGTTTTTGTTGTTTTGCTTTTTTTTTCTCTCTCCTTAGGGACCTTAAAGCATGGTGAATGTGCAAGTCAGTGCTTTTTGTTTGCTTAAAACTTTTTTCCCCAGTGCTTATTTACAGTTACAGTACCTCTGTGAGAGCCAGGAAAAAAAACTGATTGTTTGAGACCTGGGGATCAGGATCCCAAGTCGAGAAAGGCAGATCTCCAATATTTATATATTTATACATATATATATATATGCTTTTGTGTATACACAGATACATTTCTCTCTTCTTTAAAGTATTAAAAAATGGATCAACCTTCATTCTATAAAAATACCTACTCTACAAGATAGAAAAATTTTCCCTCTCCAAGTATACACTGATTTACACCCAAAGCTTCTCTGGAAATGTACATTACGTGGCTTCTTCCCGCGGGCTCGGGGCAGGGGAGGACTAGGGTGCCCCCTGAGCCCCAGTGACCTGGTGGTGTCTTGGCTGTCTCCCCGGGATAAGGCTGTGGCCACGTCCCCCTGGGCAGTGCTACCCTGCAGGACTCTGCCAAGACCTCCCTGCTGGAAGGGGCTTGGGGAAGAGCAGGCACCCCTCGGGATCGCTGTGGCTTCTGCTTCCAGGCCACTGTGGCATCCCTCAAACCTGCCAAGCAGGAAAAGGAAGGCTGGATGAAGCCAAATCGCTGGGATTCCGCAGCTGTCTCCTCCCAGAGCGGAGCAGGGTGCCCGGTGGCTGCCCCCGGGTCAAGCCGTGCCAGCGAGCCCAAAGCTGTCTGATGTAAACATGGCTTTTGTTTCCCAGGGAGCTGCGGTGGTGTTCTCCATCCTCCTCCCCTGCACAGATTCCAGCCCAGGGCTAATGAAGGAGTGTGGCTGCTCCATGCCCTGCCCCAGCCCAGGGACACGGGAGGAAAGGCTGCCGGAGCAGGCTCTCCCTCCAGGACTGCAGCTATCACCAGCAGAGCCCTGCTCCAGGTGGGAATGGCACAGACCTCTGTCCCCAGGCCAGGGACCTCGGGAGTGAGCTCGCATCTCCCCCCGCAGCTTCCAAACGGCCAGGACAGGGAGAGGTGGCTGCACCGGGCTCAGGGCCGGGGTGAGGTGCTGCAGCCGTCCCCCAGAGCCTGCGGGCTGGGCAGACAGCGCTGCCCCCAAGGAGCCATGGGCAGCACGAATAAATAAGGAGGCAGGTGAGGAGTGCACGCTGGCCCCAGGCTGGCCGGGCAGGGCCAGGATGGGCTGCCCCAGCACAGCTGCACTAGTCAGTAAACACCCAACCAAAACAAGTGCCAACCCCAACCCTGCGCAGTCCCTCGGCCCCGGCGGGTGAGCGTGTCAGGGACACTTTGGCACAGCAGGTCCTGGCGCTGCCCAGGGCGGTGTGGGCGACTCCCTGTGCCGCAGCCCGTGCCCGTCGGACAGTCCCAGGGCACAGCCACTGCCTCCAGCTGTGCGTTGCCTGTGTTTGTTCTCCAGGTTCCCTTTCGCCCCGGAAGGGCTTCAAAATAACGGAGTCAGACCACCAAGCCTGGCTGCCGGTTTTCCTTTTCCCTGGTCCGTGGCTCGTTCCACCCCCGACCTGACGCTTCCTCGTGCCTTCATCAAGAGCAAAGACGTGTGGAGTCCCTCTGCATCCTCTCAGAGCACCAGACCCACGCGTGGGGCGCAGCCGGCGGCTCTCGGCCGCCCTTACTTGACTTCCAGGATGGAGGGATTGGTCTCCATGATGGCCACGATGATCCTGTCGATGTAATCCTGCAGGCGGAAGTTGATCTCCTCTTGCTTTTGGATTGCTTCCATGAGCTGTGAGGGAGGGGGAAAAGGAGAGGTCACTGCCCAGGGCTTCCCTGTGCACCTGTGGATTCTGGCCTGGGATATTCCTGGCTGTGTTTTAAGTGGCCAGGGAAAATTAGTTCTGCTCATTCCTGTGCTTTCTCCCAGAGCACTGAGCATCACATCCCCACTGGACGCCCGAAACACCCTCATGTGTTCCCCCACTTCTTGAGGACTCAGACTTAATGCTTATGCAGGCTCAGCCACTGGTGTCTGGGGTACAGGGAGAAGCTGGGATCTCTGGGGTGGATCTCCCAGCTCCTGGGGGTTTCAGGACAGCTCCAGACTGACAGACACACCCCATGGTGGCTCCTCTGTCCCAGGAAGGGAAAGGCAGGCAAAGCAGAGCTGCCAGTATCAGCAAACAGGCAGGGAGCAGTTTCCCTGTTCCCAGGAGGGAGGGCTGGGAAGCAGGGGAAGTGCTGCAAGCTCTACCAGTAGTTGTGTGGCGATTTCTTGGCTCTTGCCAGCTTTCCAGTGAATTCTGGGAGCAAGCTGTACCACAGACAGGGCCACAGCAGGTCCTCCCAGGTTGAGGGCACAGGGGGTGCCCCAGCCACCCCAGGGAGGTGCAGGCTGAGGTGAGCAGTACCTCATGGCACATACCTCATCTCTGGAGACAGAGCTGATCTCTGCTGCCAGGGATTCCGAGAAGGAGGCTGAGAAGAGGTTCTTGGCTCCCTGGATGCTCAGGTTAATGATCTGCCCATTCAGTTCATCATTCTGCTCCTTCAGGTTCCTGTTATCCTGTTCACACAGACAAGCCGACACTGCTGAAGCACCTGGTGCCCTCAGAGCAGACTCAGCCTGGGGAGGCAGAGGCTTTCATCCTAACCACAGCTCTCACAGCACTGAGAACAGTGCAGCCAGCTGACTCCACCTTGGCAGAGCCTGGAGAACTACTGGGAGCATGGGATACACTGGGAAGACCCCGAGGACACAGCAGGGAGAGGGGCTGTCCCTGAGAGGAAGGAGCCAAACTCCCTGTCCCAGAAGAGGAAAGCAGTGAGCTCCTGGATCCACTCCACCCCCTGGCAGGCAGCCCCTGAACCCTCCTGACCGCTCCCTGGTGTCAGAGAATCACTTCCCTCCCAGCCCAGCCCTCCCTACCTGCTTGAGCTGCTTGATTTCTTGCTCCAGCTCCGTCTCCCGCGTCCTGCTGTTGTACTCCTGCAGCCCCATGCTGCTGCTCCTGCCCCTCCGCTGCTCTGCCTCAAGCTTGAAGAGCTGCAGGTGCTCCAGCTGCTTCCTGAGGTCCTCAATGAGCTGCAGAGCAAGGCAAGGGAATGACTGAGTGCCACAGCCCCTGAAAATTCAGCAGCTTGCTCTGGTCGTGGCTGGTGTGAGGGATGGGCTGTCCCAGCTGGGAGCAAACCTTGCAACAGGATTAGTGCCCAGAGCAGCCGTGGCTGCCCCATCCCTGAGAGTGTTCCAGGTCAGGTTGGATGGGGCTTGGAGGAACACGGGCTAGGGGAAGGTGTCCCTGCCCATGGCAGGGGGTGGAATGAGATGAGCTTTAAGGTCCCTTCCAACACAAACCAGTCTGGGACTCTCTGATTAAGACAAGGGGGGCCAACTTCCCCACACAGCCCTAATTTTGGGGACTAGCAGGACAGGAGTGTGGCAGGCACAGACTCTACTCACCTCTTGCGTCGACTCCTTCTCCTTCTGGAACTGGTGCCTCTCCTGACTCAGCTTGTCCCCCATCTTCCTCTTTTTCTCCTGCTCCTCTGTGAGCTGCACAGTGAGGTCTTCAATCTCATCCAGCAGCTTCTGCTTCTCCTGTAAGGACACAGAAAGCAACACTGCCAGGGTCTGGCTTTGCTCAGCACTGCCAGGGCCCTTCCCACTCGCTCACAGACGCTGAGCTCAGCAGGGAATGTTCCTCTCCTGACGCACATGGATGCTCTGCCTGCTGGGATTTCATTTGCTGAGGGCTCCAGGGCCCGAGGACTTTGGCAGCCACAAACCAAAATAGCACTGAGAGAAGCAGTAAGATATGACTCCAGAACAAATCCATGTGGATATCCACACTTGTGCAGCTTTCTGGGAAGCACGAGGCTGGCATGGGACAGCCTGGGAGGGCCCGGGGCCAGGATGGGCTCCAGGCCAAGAAGAGGCATTAAATCATAAGGCTCCTGAGGTCTGAGTTTCAGCAAAGCCATGAATCCAAGACCTTTACCTCCCTAGGGATGCTCATTCTCCATTTCAGAGCTTCTGCCTGTGACCAGCTCAGCCCCTCAGCCCCCAGCCTGGCTCTCCCTGTGAGCGTTTTGGCTCTCAGAAAGCCAGAAATGCCACAAGACCCCATCCAATGCCAGGGATGGATGGCCCATGGCATGAGGGGTGAGGAGAAGCTCCATGGGGTGCTCCAGCTGCTGGGTCTGGGGTGTCCTGATGCAGAACAGAGCACCAAAGGCAACACACCAGCAGGAAGCACAATGCTGACAACAAAATCCTGATTCTGGGCATTGGACAAGGCAGCAGCTCATCCGCTGAGTTTCTCCTTGGCAGGAAGGGGCAGTGATTGCACCTCTTGCTCCTCCTTAATCCCATTAAGCATGGAGAAGAGCAGCACAGTTCTGCAGGGAGATTATGGAACAAACCCAAATTCCCATGGCTGAAACACACTGAGGCAGGAAATTCATCCTCAGAGCCACAGGGCTCTTCCTGCCCTCAGCCTCAACTGCGCCCACCAGGTCCTGGCAGATGAAGACCACTTCCCAGTGGCCATGCCAGGAGAGATGGAGCTGCAGAGTGCTCCTGTGGGATTAAACATGGATAAAATGCTCCTGACCCTTCAGCCGGGCAAGGAGGTTTGATTTCACTTCACTGTAACCTTCATTCTGCCACAAGCTTGAACAGAAACAAAACACTTCCTCTGTTCTATGTGTCACATCTGGAACCCACGTCATTCCCAAAAATGAAGATCTTGTCCATGCTGTGCACTGGGATGCCTTGGGAAGCCTCCCAGCCTGGTCCCACCAGCACCTGCACGGCCTTGGATCCTGAGTAGGGTGGGAGGGAGGAGGGGCTGGGAGGTAACATGCTGCTTTGGAGAATTCCTGCTCCTCTTCCTGCCCTGCAGGGGACTGGAACCACAGGATGGGGACAGAGATGGGGACAAGCTTCCACAAGAGGGCACGAGTCCCCTCCTGAGGTTTGTTATTCCCAGTTTCCAAGCCAAACACTGGGAACCTGCATGGATAGTGGTGTGGGACAGTGCTGGAACAAGGTGAGGTCTGCAGGGACTGGAAGGTGGGAGCAGCTGGTTTGTTTGGTACAGTAGAGGGATCTCATGTGGATGGCAATGGGAATTCCAGCCCCAAAGCAGCCCCCAGCCCAGTCCGGGCACTCCTGGGCCTCACCTCCTCGAGTCTCTCGATGCTGGCTCTCAGACAGGGCACACAGGACCTCAGCTCACTGTTCTCATCATCCAGCTGCTGCAGCCTGCAACGGGGAACAGAGGGGTGAGACTCCCCCAGCATCCCACCTGCAGGAGACCTGCATTAAACACCACTGGGAACATCAGACCAGGACCTGGGGAAGGCAAGCCAGCAGGGATGTATCACTCAAAGCAAACCCTGAGACTTCCACTATTTCTACTCCAAGAAGATCCACATGATCCTGCCAAACACCAGAGCCATGTCTTTCTCCAACAGCTCCAACGCTACTCCTTAGTCCAAGGGCTTCATCAGTTCTGGGCAAGGCTCGACACCAGGCCCCAAACAGAGACATCAGGGGCTCAGAGAAGGCTTTGGCTTTGCACTCCCAGTTAAGTAACATCTATGTCATGGCACCTGTTATGGCACCATTCACCTTTCCCTGACTGCAGGGGCTGAACAGCCTGGAAAAGCTGAAAAAACTCTGTT
>NW_008655196.1:0-1967 GCF_000695815.1 Acanthisitta chloris | reverse complement strand
TTTCCTTTGGAATCCAACACCCAGCATGAAGTTGGGACACTGCCTGTTGGGATAATTCTTTTTTCCCAGGGATTTGCCTGGTGGAAAGCATCTGAGCATCAAACCTACTTTCAGGGGCCATGTCTGGGAACAAGCACTAACAATCCCCTGCAGGCACATGGGTGGGAGCTCAGTTTAAACTGCATCAGGGAAATTTGGATAAAGAATCCAAGAGAGGTCCAGGGAAGAGCCTGATTTTGGGACAGAGGTAGAAGCAGCCAAAACTCAGGGTTTATAATGACTTCAGTGACATCCTGAACCAACTTCAACTCACTGCCCACCTCACTCTGTCACTCCAAGGCTGCCTGTGCACCTATTCCCATGGGTACCTGTGGGTCCAGGAGACCCGCTGTCACCCAGCCCCACCTCAGCCTCACCTGGCCTGCAAGTTCTCAATCTCAATGCTCTTCTCCCTCTCCATTTTGCTGAGCAGCTCCCTCTGCTTCTTGATCTCCTCCAGGAGGGTCTGGTCAGCTCGCAGCTCCTGCTCCTTCAGCTGCTCCTCGAGAGCATTTGCTCTGCAGAAAGGAGAAAGAGAAGATTAAACACTCCTTGGGCCTACTCCTCCCAGCACCCTGCCAACCCAAGGGAAGGACCAGACTCTCTTTTCCAGCCCTTCTCCCATCCCACAGGTGACCAGCAGAGGAAGCTTTCAGGGAAAATACACCAATCAGCATCTCAAACAGCTTCACCCCAGCAGATGCAGTGGGACAGCAATACAGTCCAGGAAACCACCAAGGCCCAAACTGCTGACCAAAACAACAGGCAAATAAATCAAACAAGCCAGGTGGTATTTGCTGGTGCTGTCTCTGACTAGATTTTTAAGCCTTCAGGCTGCACCAAACCCCTTAAAAGGGGCAGGTGAGAGTGGAAGCACAGTAGTCATTTTATAACTCACAGCTGGTGGCTCACCCAGAACAAGCTATCACAGAGTCACTGAGGTTGGAAAAAGCTCTTCAAGGTCATTGAGTCCAACCATAAATCCCAGACTGTGCTTTCTCCTGTAGTGGCCACAGCAGAGAAATCCTCCTTCAGCCATTTCTAGCACTTTGGGCTCCTTTACTCTGCCCTGAAATATTCTCATAGACAACAGCCCCAACGCTCCTTTTCACTCTCTTCTGTCCCCAGCACAAAATATGGGATCTGCAGCTTACCCTTCTCTGTGGATTCTCTCCAGAATCCCAGAATCGTTTGAGCTGGAAGGGACATTAAAGCTCATCTCATCCCACCCCTGCCATGGGCAGGGACACCTCCCACCAGCCCACGTTGCTCCAAGCCCCATCCAACCTGGCCTGGAACACTTCCAGGGATGGGGAGGGAGCTGGAATTTATGCAATGGCTTTGCCCAGGCAAAGGCTTTACCCATATGAAGCTTTTCCTCCCCCCACTGAACACGCTCAGGGTTTTACTCCACTCAAAGCCAACTGACACTTCTGAGCCAATCTGCTGAGTGAAAACATTTCCCTCACTCCAAAGTTTATCAGGGCTTAGGGAAACCTTTGTTTGGATCACTCAGTTCCCTGACACGACTGTTACTTAACAGTCTTACAGCCCTATAGATAATGTCCTGCTGGGTTTATCTGCTGAGGGTAAATACTTGCATGGAGAGGGAAGCCTCAGATTAGTACAGACAGCAATTACATCATGTCGGATCCAAAGGGTACACTCCAGCCAGGATCCCACAGCAACAGGATCAAGGCTGGCTGTGGGGAGAGTGACGATGGGTTCTAGGGACAGGGCTGGACCTCCCATCCAGAGCTCAGAGGTGAGAAAAGGGCCAGAAAGAGTACATAAAGAGGGAGGATGAAGTGTATATTCTCCCTGAAAGGGAAGCTCTCCAAGAAGTATGACCCCATTGCAGTTCTCTGGGGTGTCCTGGAGCAAAGTCCTGAGAGACCTTTTTGGATGTGTATATATATATATATCTA
>NW_008655195.1:0-5049 GCF_000695815.1 Acanthisitta chloris | reverse complement strand
TTTATTTATTTATTTGCCCTGACCACTTTTTGGTTTGTGTATGCAGCAAAGCATGAGGCTTCTCTGACCTTGCAGGGCTTCAGAGATAGATGGAGGTGCATGTTCCACAAGGCAGCTGGGAATTTATGGTGTTCCAAGAGACTCTGGCTCCAGTGTAGGTTGTTGGCAGCAGTGCTGATAATCACAACGTGATAGTAACTGAGCTCTTTTATTTCAGATGTGTTTAAATCTTCTTTTCTTGTGCTGTAAGGTTCTGTCTTTGCAGACTATCAGCTCAGAGGGGAGAGAGGAAAACAGCCCCAACCCAGGAGCCTTTGTTTCTAAATGCTGCAAGCATAAATCTTCTCTGTTTTGTTTTTGATCACCTGATAGTTTTCTAGATCTCAGGCAGAATGGTCAAGTTGTTCATAGAGTGTACCAAATTGCTTGTCTAAAGCCAGTTTCTATGAAACAGAGCACTCCTGTCTTGCAATCTGTTGGAGCAATACCTTGCTAATTCCCTGGATTAGCAGACCTCTGGTGTATGCTTGTGTTTTGAGAGTTAGCAAATCTGGTGAACAAATGTTTCACAAAAGCCAGGAAAATGCATCACAAACCGTGTTCCCTCTCTTCGATATGCATTTTAATTGCTGACAGTCATATTCCATGGAGGATACAGTAGCACATCTCTTGTACACGCAGTAGGAGTGTAGTAGGACATGTCCTCAAGCATTTGTTTCTGAACCACAGCAGAGAGTTCACAACAGTAGCAAAATGTTCTGCTGATGTATTGTTGATCAAAAAACGTGTAGTAATGGCATCCCTGATGCAGTTGCATCAAAGATTTCCTCGGTTATTGGGTGTGCAGCCTCTGCTCCCAGCCGAGCCCAGCGGCTGCACCGGGTCACACACTGAGTGTCTCAGCTGAAACCTGCAGAGTCCTTGTCGTGGTTTAACCCCAGCAGCAGCCAAGAACCAGCAGCCTCTCACTCACTCCCCCACCAACGGGATGGGGAGTGAATCAGAAGGGTAAAAGCTACAAAAACTCATGGGTTGAGATAAAGACAGTTTAATAGACAAAGCAAAAGCTGCACACACAAGCAAAGTAAAACAAGGAATGAATTCACTGCTTCCCACAGACAGGAGGTGTTCAGCATCTCCAGGACAGCAGGGCCCATCACGCGTAACGGTTCCTTGGGAAGACAAACACCATCACTCCAGATGTCCCCCCTTCCTCCTTCTTCCTCCCACCTTATATACTGAGCATGATGTCATATGGTATGGAATATCCCTTTGGTCAGTTTGGGTCACCTGTCCCAGCTGTGTCTCCTCCCAGTCTCCCATGCAGCCCCAACTCCCTTCCCAGTGTGGCAGTATGGAAAGCAGCAAAGGCCTTGGCTCTGTGTGAGCTCTGCTCAGCAATAACAAAAACATCTCTGCATTATCAACTCTGTGTTCTGCACCAATCCCAAACATAGCCCCATACTAACCTCTGTGAAGAAGCTTAACTCTACTCCAGCTCAAACCAGCACAGTCCTCTCGTGCTGCTCACAACACACCACACACCTGGCTTAATTCACCTCAACAGACATACCCCATTAGAGCTTATCTACGCAGAATCTAATTATTTTCAACTGCTGCAGATGTTTATGCTATACAGTTTGTAGTAGTTTATTTCCATGGATATATGGATTAACACTGACTGGTGGGAGCTCACATGTTGGGGTGTAAATCATAGAATCAAGCAGGTTGGAAGAGACCTCCAAGATCGAGTCTAATCCTATTGTCATTACTAGCCCATGGCACTAAGTGCCACATCCAGTCTCATCTTGAAAACCTCCAGGGATGGTGAATCCACCACCTCCCTGGGCAGCACATTGCAATGTCTGATCACTCTCCCTGTAAAAAATCTCTTCCTAATATCTAACCTAACCCTCCCCTGGCAGAGCTTGAGTCTGTGCCCTCTTGTCCTGCTGCTGTTGCCTGGGAGCAGAGACCAACCCCCACCTGACTCCAACCTCCTGTCAGGGAGTTGTAGAGGGTGAGAAGGTCTCCCCTGAGCCTCCTCTTCTCCATATGTACCCATATAAGCAGGTTTTGTACCAACATCATTTTTTAAACTTGCTGAGTCCAGTTCAGACCTGTGAGCCAGAGCCTAGAGCATTGGTGGGAGCAGCAGGGCACAGGAGAGCAGACATGCTGGGCAAGAGGAAGGAATAGGCTATATTTTAATAAAAATACAAAAATGCTGTATTTCTTGCAGATGTACTTTTGGAGGAATTTGTAGGTGCATACTAGACATATAAAATACATGTAGCAGAAGTTGATTAATAGATATCTCTGACACTAAATGCCCACATCTATTGCTCCTCAGTTTGGGGTTTTTTTTGGTCTATCTTTTTCTCCTAGCCTGGTGCTTTTTTTTCCCCTGAAAGAACAGTATACTACAGATTTAGGATTCAGGGAATAGCCAGAGGGATTTGCTTTTCTCATTTTTGAGTCAGAAGTACATAGATTTCATTTTGTTGGTCTGGTTTTTGGCGTATATGAAATCCACATCAGTGTTTGAACTCATGGGCTCTTGGTCTGGCCCTTGTGGCTTTCCTGGGTTGTAAGTGATTTTTACAGCTTGGAGAAATATGGATCAATAAGCAAAGACAAAAATATCTGGTGTCAGAAAGCACTGTATTTCATGATCTATCCATAAAGAAAAAGCTGTATGGAATCATATACAAATAAAACAATGTACTTTTTAATTGCATGAATAGCTGAATTATGCTTTTAGAACACGTATCTATTTATATCTCAAAATACATAACTGAATTTCATGTATGTAGTGTAATGTTAAGTTCTGTGTATATTATATTAGCAGAAAAGCTGTTAGACACCACAAAAGCATATATGGGGTTTAGCTCCCCTGTGGTTTCACAGAGCTGTTCCCCTGCTTTCCCCACCTGGCCAGGCACAGGTACATCTTACTGCTGTCCCATGGAGTTAGGGGTGCAGTGTCTGATTTGTGCTGGTTTTGAGACTTCGGTTGCATGAGGTTTTCAACTTGTTAGTAAACCTTGCCATTGGAGGCAGTTTGTTGCCTGCTCCCTGCTCTCCCCCTGCCAGAACTCTGCAGCCTCCCCAGGAGCTCAGCCTGGGTGTCCCAGGGGTCAGGGTGTGCAGGTTACACCTCCCCAAACACTCTGTGCTGTGGGGATGGGGCTTGAGAAGTAACTTGCTGAGAAGGGGTAAAAGCTGTAGCAGAGGCATTTAATTCATTTTAATGAGACTCCTGGCACACTTCTGCAGGTGCTTCTGTGTCAGGGCTTTGGATGTTGTGCCTTTGTGACAGAAACACTCCGCGCTAAGGAGGATCCGTGGAGATAACAATAGGATGTCAAAGTGAAGTGAAACAAGGGCAGGGCAATTTTATGGAGATGACATGACAGGAGGAAAGTATGAGGGGGGGAAGAAAGAGAATTTAAGCTGTCAGTACAGATTTACTGAAGGCTTTCCAATGTCAACTAGAAGAAATGTCAGCACGACTGACTTGGCAGTGTCAAGGTGATGGCAGGATGAAGTCCGATCAACTTGGGAAGCATCTCGTACTCCGGCTGTGGAGATGAGCTGCTGTCAGTAAAGATGATGTCAGGATGCTAATTATTTTGCACATTGTGGTTTAAGTAGGGCATTGTTTTGTTGAGGTAATTTGAATTTAGCACAAGGTGGGAGAATACTCGTTCAAAGATAAAAACCTCCAAATTGTGGCTGCTTTCTGGGAGAATGCCAGGAGCTTCAGACCCAGACTCCCAGCCTGGCTGCCCTGGGGACTGTGCACTGCCTGTGGTGGGTGTAGTCAAGGCCTCATGGGGTCTGACTTGTGGCTCTGCTTGGCTTCTGCATAATATGTGAGGCATATTTTCATTCCTCTCTTAAAAGCTCTGCCTAGTAAATGTGGAGGGCAAAGGATGGAGCAGAGGAGAGAATTGATGCCACATGGGAGTGAAGCCATGAATTTAGGCAGGTGAGGTGGAGAGATTTGAGGATGAACAATCATAATTCTCTGTTACTGATGAAAATGCATTCATCTATGTGTGATACTGGTGAAATAATAGGTGCAAAAACAAATACCCAGTGACTTTCCACACAGGTGTTGCAGATGGGAGAATAAAGTGGCAATAGAGGCTGTTCCCACCTCTTTGCTTTGTTTTAGGATACCTGTGGAGTTGAGTGGAGTCGTGAGGAGTAACAAAAAGAAACATAATGTGCTACCAGAATGAAAATTTGGGCTCTGAGCAGTTCTGTAGCTGTCAGGTATGGATGGTAGTAAATTGTGCCACACTGTAAAGAGCAGGTGTGGAGTGCACAGCTCACTCTCAGCTCTCCCTGCCAGGCTCTCCCCACTGCTGAGGCACTGCAATGCCATCATCCAACTGCTCCCATGTCTGGCACCCTTTCCAAGAAGGGAATTCCCCGTTAGTTAAACAATTGCACTCACTCTCTGTGTGTCCTTTATCACAAAACAAACAAACAGGGAAAAAATGAGCTGGAAGAGCCAATTTAAGGACTGGCAATCGGATAATAAATCCCCTGTCTTTGCACACACACTCAGTGCCAGCTGTAGACTAATTAAACTCAATAGTTCACAGGTGTTCCTGGGAATGACTATCGCAAGAGCACTCTCCTCTTTAGGGCTCGTTAACATCTTTTTCAGAGCTCTTTAAATTTCATACACCAGCAACACTGAGCTCAACCAGATGAAAGATAGTGGAAAGGGACTTGAGCTATTACAGGAGTGCTCTCAGTGCTAGCACAGGCTGTAGCCCCACTCAGTTCAACAGCTCATGCATTTCGATGGGTGAATCTCCTGGAGATCAGATTCTTCTCTTTCCTGTGTCACTGTCACTGGTAAGTCTCTAAGTGCTTCAGAGAGGGACAAGATTATGAGCTTCTGTTGTGTACCTGGGGAACCTGGTACAGGCTGAAATGAGATTCCAGAGGTCACTGGCTTGGCTGTGCAAGGCTGAGAGTAGGAGTCTCCCAGTCCAGTGCTCTTTTGTGCTGGTTTGAGCTGAAGTA
>NW_008655194.1:19477-25115 GCF_000695815.1 Acanthisitta chloris | reverse complement strand
CAGCCAACTGCTCTGCCCCTCGCGGGGCGGCTCTGGTCCCGCCGGCCCCGCTCCGCTCCCAGCTCCTCTCCGTGTCCCGCAGGTGCCGTGACAGAAGTCAAAACGGACATCTACGTGACCAGCTTCGGGCCCGTGTCCGACGTGGAGATGGTAAGGGCCCCGCTCGTCGCCCCTGCTCTCTTTTCCCGGGCTTCATTACGGTGGCATCTGAGTTGACCGTCATTAAAGCAGATTACGAGGCTTAATCTCCTTGACAATCTCTAGGGCCCAGCAGAGCAGTTTGGCTGGAGCTGCATATAGCTATTTCCCAACAGCCCAGCCCCGAGGCTGGGCACAGAGGACACAGCCAGCCTCAGGTGAGAGCATGGGCCAGAGGTTAAAGATGCCTCTTTAACCTCGGTAAGAAGATTCTGAGCACCTGTGGCCTGACAAAGCTTCTCAGGAATGCTGCCTGGTAGGACACAACCTAATGAGCAGCTGCAGGGGAATGGTGCTACTTCAGGGACAGCTGCCCCTGTCACGCTGGATGCCCCAAATTCAGGTGGCTGTGGGCTTGGGTGAACTCTGTCAATTACAGCAGCAGCCCCAGGAAAATGTTAAGCCATCAGAGAGAGGATGGCCTTGCTGTTCTCACGCTGGAAATTGACTTGCATTGCTATTTTTGCCCTTGTACATTCCCTCCAACACCAGCTCACCTGAGCCTGCAGTGCAGTTTGCAGGCAAGGAACTGTGGGCCAAAGAACCAAAAGTTCTTCCAACTCTCTTCAGCAGTCAGTCTAAGAGAATGCATAACCTTGCATTCTTACAAAATCTGCCCCTGGCCAAGGTTTAGCTCTGTTTCCTAAGCAACTTTTGCAGAGAGCTCCTTTCTGAAGGCTTGTGAAAATATTACTAAGAATCCTTAAAAAATAACATAGATTAATATTAACTTGACACCATAATCTTACTGTGATGTGACTCAGTCAGATCAGTCCTTTCTTTGTGAATATCTAAAGGAAGCTGCAGAAGAGTCACTGTGTCTTTTTGTTTCTGCCAATTAAACATTGATAGTTTAGTTTTGCATTGTGAAAGGATACTAAATTAGGCATTCATATTTCCTTAGACCTCAGTCACTTCGAATGAAATTATTATCTCTGAGAGGACAATGAGGTTTTCTTCCTTATATCAAATTCTCTGTTCACTGATGCACTTGTAACTATTCTTCAAATAATAAGAAAATAGGATGTTTTCATGGACTGCTTTTTTTTTTTTTTTTTTTAGCAACTACTTAATGGTAATAGGATTGGGTGTTTAAGAAGTGAATGAAATGTCATTGACATGTGTGTTAGGTTGTGTCATGGAGTTACTGTCTGTGCAGCCACTTGGGACTGCTGACTCGCACACACAAATCAACCACCTATTTATTTTCCATAGGAATACACAATGGATGTCTTCTTTCGCCAGACATGGACTGATGAGAGGTTGAAGTTTAGTGGGCCAACTGAAATTTTGAGATTGAACAATTTAATGGTCAGTAAAATTTGGACACCAGACACATTTTTTAGAAACGGAAAAAAATCAATTGCTCATAATATGACAACTCCTAACAAACTTTTCAGAATTATGCAGAATGGAACTATTCTTTACACAATGAGGTGAGAGCTTATTCTTCTGCTTTTGGTTGACTTTTTTGGTTTGATTCTATCAGCACTGTTCATGCATGCCATTTTTTTTCTTTGTCATCAACTATAATGTATTCTAGACTGACCATTAATGCGGATTGTCCTATGCGGTTGGTGAACTTCCCTATGGATGGACATGCTTGTCCACTGAAGTTCGGAAGCTGTAAGTTTTTCTGTATTTTTTAGTTGATTATAGTAACAATTTTGGTATATATTTATGTGAGAAGATCAGAAAGAAGACCCTAAGCTACTACTTAATGATGTAGCTGAAATTTTTTATTATATTTTTATACTGGAATTTTAATTCTTTTTTTCTGAGGTTCAGATGATTTATAAGGACATGGATTTATTCACTGAACGGTGACTATTGAAGCATATTTTATTGTCTATTATTCTTAGGCATCTAGTTGTCAAAGTTGGTACTTTAGCAAGTTATAAGAGCTGTGCTACATTTACTATTTTACTTGTCATTTTGAAAATATTTAGTTGACCTGTGGTGATCAGTGTATGTGTTTTACGGCAAACTAAGACACAAAAAGTAGTGCTTATGAGGTCCCACCTCAGCCATTCTCTTAGTGTTGATTTTTCTTTCATTTTGTCGTTAGTGAGGTTAGGAATTTGCTGAAGCAGGATACATGTTTCTGTGAGCATTTGAGCCACAAAAGGGGTTATTCTAGTTGTTTTTTCAATTGTTTATAAAATACATAATTAGTAATGGTAACTTTTCCCTCTGTAACTCAGATGCTTATCCAAAAAGTGAAATAATTTATACTTGGAAAAAAGGACCCCTGCATTCAGTAGAAGTACCACAGGAGTCTTCCAGCCTTCTCCAGTATGACCTCATAGGACAAACTGTGTCTAGTGAAACAATTAAATCTAACACAGGTAAGATGGAGCCTCATGAGAACTATTGATATTATAAAACACATCTTGAAAATAAGTTATGGGTTTTTTCATGTAGATCCAAATCAGTTTAATTATCTTTTGCCATTTAAAAAAATAAAACCCTGGGAAAGACTCTAACCATTGTCTCTTAAAACAGAGTTTTTCAATACAGTCCCTTTAAACATAGAATTTTTCATGTGATTCTTAAGCATTTCCTCTGCTTCCCCTTCCTCTCCCCCCACCTTAAAAACAACACGTAAAATGATTATATTCTCCTGTTTCCATCAGGTCACTTTACCTTTTTGTAAGCAGCTTATTTTTATTATGCACTAGGAGGCCTGTCAGTGATTTCCTCAGAACATATTATGTTGGGCTTAAGCCAATAATGTTTACTCATATGTTGCCAAAATAATGCTGACATACTTGTCTCTTAACAGGTGAATATGTAATCATGACAGTCTATTTCCACTTGCAAAGGAAGATGGGCTACTTCATGATACAGATATACACCCCATGCATTATGACAGTCATTCTTTCTCAGGTGTCTTTCTGGATTAACAAGGAGTCTGTTCCAGCCAGAACAGTTTTTGGTATGCTGCATTAAGGTCTTTGAACATCAGCATCACTTATACCATTCATTCATTCCTTTCATTGCTTGTTTGTTTTAGGTGAATATTCACTTCAGCTGCTCTATTTCCATCTTCAAAGGAAAATAGGCTACTATCTCATTCAGACATACATTCCATGCATCATGACTGTAGTCCTGTCTCAAGTTGTGTTTTGGATCAACAAAGAATCTGTTCCAGCAAGAACGGTGGCTGGTATTTGTGTTTTGTTGTTTTATCATTCATTTCATTCACTGTATTGAATCCATTGTATCAATCTGCTATTGTAATCCAGTGGGGATTGGGAAAGGCAGCTAGTAGGTTTCAGTGAACAAAAGTAAATACAGAAATTAAACCAAATCATATTCAATCTGCCCATGAGGGCCAAAATTCTTTACTCAGAATGTTTGGTCAGCCAGACTTGTTTGGGGTGCTTTTAAATATGTTTTTGTATGCAGGAAGGGACAATTTTAGAGTAAATGTTGAGCTCCTCATTTTTTAAAGAGGACTTTTTTCTATAGATTTATTGTCTTGTGAAACCAATATGAGTTAAAGCTTTAAAAGAAAAAAAAATCCCCCAGAATGGAATTATTCTCATCTGACATAAGGTACTTCATCTAACACTCATTCCGGAGTGCTCTCTTCCCCTTGTCTACAAAGGTATCTAAACAACCAGCAGGGACTTTACATGGATAAATGTCAGTGAGATGAATAATGTGCCTATCATAGGCTGGAGTTGTAATGTGAAAGGTGTGTCCATAGTTCGTGGCAGGGCCCTTTTTTCTTTCCACTAGTTTGAATTAATGCTCCCAAAGCTGTGAGTCTCCTTAATTTTAGTGTGGGCTCTGCTATTAAATGTGACACAGCCACTTCAATATTGATATACTCTGAAACTGCATTCATTGGTAAGAGGTATACTTTCACTGACTGAATCCACTACCCATACATAGACTGTTGCAACCCTCCCTGTTTTCTCTTAACCCAGTATTTCTATCCAAAAAATTCCTTTTTTGAAACTCATCTTCAGTAACAAAAGGCAGCTATATATTCCCTAAGCATAAATGATACAAGTCTCATATTTCAAAATGAGCCTATAATTGTAGTTAGCAGGCCACACAATTTCTATAGTTTGATTTCAGTCAATTGGCATTTCCTACCTGCATGGAATGACATTCATAAAAGCGTTGAAAACTTTTTGGAAGGTGAAGAGAACGCAACTTCCTCAGGTTCCTTGAAGGAAGATCAACACTTTAGAAATCCCCATTGGGAGCTGGGATGCAGTTTGACCTCATTAGGCACTTAGAAGTTTTATTTTCTGGCAACTGGGATTTTTTTTAAGTGCTTGCAATATTAAAATTTAAGACATTAGATTTTCAAGGATATTTATTGCAATCAAAGCATAATATATATATATAGGATGTTTATACACCAAATAGGATGCTACCTGATTTGACTCTATATTGCATCTCTGACTATGCAGTTACATCCCTACATTTTGAGTAAAATGTATTTGCCACATCGTGGGCAGTGGAAGTCAATTCTGCATACTTGAAGTAACATGCAAATAAGTCTGTAGCTGATTTGGTAGTATTTACATAAAGACTCCAAACTCTGGAATAACAGATGTCATACAGAAGAGTAACTATGGACTCAGAAGCAGAAAATATTTTACGAAAATAGCAAAATAGATACCTTTCTCAGTACTGTGGAAAACAGTCATGTTGGCATTTTAAAAGAATATTTCAATCCTTATTTCTCTCAGGCACAGTCTGAATTTATAGTCCTTATTCAAAATCCCATGGATTCTGAATACCTTCATCTAAGGAAAAGAGGGCAAATTCCTTATGAAAAAAAAAAGACTTTGTCTTTTTCAGTAAAAAAATGTTTAAAATGGAGAAGGCATCATATGGCATCGTACTGCTCATACTTGAACTATAAATTTTCAGTCTTACTCATAAGTTCCAAACATAAGTTTGAGAGAAGAGAAATTAATGGTAGAATAACAAGGATGTGCCCAAACCACTTGCTCAGAACAAAATAATTTAGCTGCTCTATTTACCTCTAAAATGGATGCCAGTTACCAGACTTCAGTGTTTGCATTATGTAACAGATTCTGCAAAACTTACCAAGAAGTGTTCAAAGTGTAAAGACAAGGGTAAACAATCATCAGCTGCACAGTTTACCAACTGTAATTTGGTATTCAGTTTGATAAAGTAGTTTTCCACAGTGCAGAGCATTTCATCAATATTCACTCCACATTGAGAGAAGTCTTATCTATTACCAGACTTCAGTGTTTGCATTATGTAACAGATTCTGCAAAACTTACCAAGAAGTGTTCAAAGTGTAAAGACAAGGGTAAACAATCATCAGCTGCACAGTTTACCAACTGTAATTTGGTATTCAGTTTGATAAAGTAGTTTTCCACAGTGCAGAGCATTTCATCAATATTCACTCCACATTGAGAGAAGTCTTATCTAGTAATAGAAT
>NW_008655194.1:0-19454 GCF_000695815.1 Acanthisitta chloris | reverse complement strand
CTGCTGCAATAAGTTTTTATTCAGACACAGAATATATCAGTTTTATTACTAACTAGCACATGGACAGATTCTAATCTAATCACACATCATATTGAAAAGTTCATTCTGGACCTTTGAAATTGAAATATAGCTCAGCATGCTTGTATTCATATTATGAAATGAGTCTGGCAGATTTGAGAGCAGCAGAGGTCCTACGTATTTTTATACCATCTCCTATTTGTATTTCATTAAAACACATTAAGTAATGACATTGGGATGTAGTTAACCTCAGACAGCTGGCAAGCTGCGTCATGTGAAAGAGTTGCAGAAAAACTCTGAAAATAATCAAGTCACCCTGTCTGGATGCTGCAATATGCTATGACACTGCATCCTTTCCACTGAGCATCATTCATAGCATATTGATTCATCATCACAACAAGACATTATAACATCTTTTACTTTCCCACCTACCCTTTCCCAACTGCAGAAAAGAGCAGAAGAGGATATTCTCCACCTTGCTGTCTTTAAATACCTGCAGTTTTCACATTCTAGCTGGCATAATTATAAGTAAATATGAGTCACAGAGGCTTACATGTTAATGAATGAGTTTGTTCTTCTACTTTTTGCTTGTATCAGGCAGCAGTGGGAAGTAAGTATATTTCCTACATTATTAATGCTGTACACTCCAAAACAGAAAGAATAAATTCATGAATTCATGTGAAGAACACCATGGGGCCCATGAGCTACATGACCAGATTTGTTGTGTGAAAATAGATAAGCAGCTCTAGAGAAGCAGCTTTTCTGTCCTTCCATATCTGTAACTACAGGCGCTTTCAAATCAAGATACTGTTAGTGAATCTTAAAAAATGTATCCAGTGATTAAAGGCAACAGCTCAGGGGACCAAACTCTTAGTACTTGAAATATTTGGATCAGAGGCTCCAGCTGTTTATAAGGCAGAATTTGATTGATTCAGTGAGAGCTCTGTAAGCCATGATCTATCTTGTACAACAACAGGAGAAAGAGGGGATCACTGCTGGGGAATCACAGGATGTGAATCTAGATTTCTGCCAAACATCCCTCAAGGAAAGTATCCTTCATATTTTGAGCCTGAATTTTATTATACCCATGTTTATCGCAAGTCTAAGAAGCTGCACCATGTAGAATATCTTAACTTTCTGCTCAGTGTAGTATTAAGGAAATTTATTCTGAGCTTTTAGATGCTGAAGCCAGTATACACGAGTTACTGAAGAATACAAAATACTTAGCAGTCTTGTTGGTGAGATGGTACGTAGGGTGACAGCTAAAACCAAAATGGTGTTGGGTTTTTTTTTTCATTTATGTGAATTTCAGAGTAGCAGTGATGAAGCCAAGTTCTAATGCCCCCATTTTCTTTTTCTTTTTTCCAAGGAATCACTACAGTTCTAACAATGACCACTTTGAGCATCAGCGCACGCCATTCCTTGCCCAAGGTGTCCTATGCTACCGCCATGGATTGGTTCATAGCTGTGTGCTTTGCCTTTGTCTTCTCTGCACTTATTGAGTTTGCAGCTGTCAACTACTTTACCAATCTTCAGACTCAGAGAGCGATGAGGAAGGCAGCCAGGGCAGCAGCACTGGCAGCAGCACTATCAGCAGCAACTGTACCGGCAGAGGACGAAATTGTCTCGGTAATTGCTTGCTTTTCTGATAATAAGCATCATATAGGAAGAAGCAGCTCAAGAAGTGAATGCAAAACAATATTAAAGTGATCTTAACCTGAAACAGATTATGCAACCAAATCATGCCTATTTATCAAAGGCATTGTTCTTATAGCAGAAAATGAAAAGACTTCATTTATTCGTACTGTTTATTTGAATTTGAGATATGATTTACTAGAGAGATGTTTATTTGGTGAGATATTTACAGAAAGCCATAATACTTCTCTTGAGCAATGCTGTAGGCACTGTGGTCAGGCAACTGTGGTCCTCAGTAGGTCTGCAGAATTTGTAGGACAGTGTACAATGGAATGAACATGTGCATTGGCCAGATGATTAGGGGATCACTGTAGTACATGGGTACATACCATAAGTGGGTCATCTGGAAGATGGGTAATTAGCCTTTACATAAACTTGGCATCTGTTACTTTTATAAAAATCTGTGTTGGTGGAAGCTTGGGGGAAAAAACATAAATTAAAGATAGATTTTAGTAGATGGGAAAGACAGGAAGTCTTTCTAGTATCAAACCCAGCATGTCAGAATTGCTTGTAAATATTATTCCTTACATCTCAGGCTAAGTAATGAATGCTGTCTCAGAACATATGTTTATGTACTTATTGCTATAGCCCTCCTGTTTCAAAACCAGTTTTACTACCACCACAATTTCCATTTTTAGAGGAATAACAGTTTTTGAATGACCTTTTGCAAAACCTCTGAGTCTGTAATTAAATAGAGAAGTCAATTGAAGTGTTGCCCATATCAGGGCAACACCTTACCCACCATATAGTAATTTTACCACATTTTCTTATAACAGCAGTTAAAGTTAAAACATTTAGGTATATTCAAGCCCTTAAATTCATAATTGGTAAGTTCCATATAATAGTGAAATCAAAGCTCCACAGTATCTTGCTGCTGGTCCTTCACTGGAGCTGAGCAACAAATGCTCTTCACTTCAGCTGGGAAGGATTATGCTTGTAAACCATATTGTATTTTCTTACAATGTTAATAATATTGGAAAAAATGAAGACACTGTAAGCCATAGGAAAGAAATGCATTTATTTTCATGTGTTGCTGCTGGTGAATCCACAGCAGATGCTACAAAGGCACCTACACCACCTCCCCAGTCTCAATAAAGCAACAGTTCCAAAAAATAACCCTTTGCTTATGCCTAGATACACTGGAACATACTCCTAGTGATCAGGGCTTCTCCAGTACTTGTGGGTGAGATTTACATGGTCTCTGTATCACTGCAGACTAAGATAAGCACAAAATGCAAAATTTCATACAAATGAATAAAAGAAAAAGTTTCTGATGAAGGTCTTGAGCCATAAACAAGCACAGAGCCAAGCTGAAGACACACCTTCCTTGTTTTGTAAATATTACCTTGTTAAATATTCCAAGTAAAAACAAAAAATAAGCACCTAGGAAGCACAGTGCAACCATTTACTCAAGAAAGTTATTTACAGCTAGCCAACAATATACAGATTTAGAAAAGTAGTAAACCCCATAGCATCTAGGTCGCAAAGTGGACTTGGTCCCTAAAACAACCCACAGTGTCCACAAATTTCTGTAGCCCTGAACTTTCTCAAAGCTCATATAGTCCAAGACGCTAATTTTCAAGCCCTGTAAGTCCACTACTGATTTTCTCACGGGACCAATTCTATATGAGAACACACCTCTGCAGTAATAGAAAAAGCAAAACCAATGAGATCACAGAAATAAGGGATACTTACAATTGAAGGCAAGATGATGTAGTCAAAATGGCTTCTAGAAAGAAGAATTAGCTATTGGATTTAAAAGGTTCCATTCCAGAAAGGCATGTTGGGAAAAAGGAGTGATTACAGGATAACAGATTTTAAGAAGCTTTTCTTTTTTCATTTCTTTCTTTCTTTTTTTTTTGGTTTGTTTGTTTGCTTTTTGGTGTGGCAAAGATAAGAGGGAAAGAACTTGTATGTTGTCATGTAGTTGGATGTATTGCAGTCAGTGATATAATTTCAGCTGAAACAGACCTGAACTAGCTAATTTGAATGTTAAATACAGTGTATTTAGCAGAGGCTGATTGCATGGGTGTATGAGAATTTCCTCAGGACTATCATTCTCTACTGAGCCTTGTACTTGTATAGCTACATTATTGGTCTTAAGGCAGTTATTTTTAAATAAGGCACACAGGATAATCCTCAGTTTCTATCTTAATGTAGATTTAGGAGCTCCTTTCTGATGTTCCAATTTCCCCTTGGTTGCCCCATATGTCCCAACTTGTGTTCTTTGTTTGCCTCCCAATTCTTTCAAAACTTCTCCTTCCAGATTTTTCTTTTTTTGGCTGCTAAAATGGCCAATTCTTATTATTTACCCCTTTCACAATTTATCTTATCTCTCTTGCTTTTCTTTTTGCCTTTTCTTCCCATTTACTCTGTTCCTCTTCCTAAAATGCTCTTTTCTAAATCACTGGGAAAAAAAATCTATTAGAATCCATATTTTCTACATTAAAATATTTTTAACCATCCACTTTATTTGATATTAAAAAATCTTTTCCTTCTCTCATACCTGGAGACTTTGGTACCTTGTCTTCTCTAATCTGTGGGGGTTTTTTTTTTCATTTCTTTTTGCTCTTTTAGATAGCACAGTAAATTTTTTTCATTTATTTTGTGATGCTAGTATTTTTATTTGTGATTTCTCAAGTGCATGAAATTTGTTAGAATTTTAGCTATATGAAGGGACAGGTATAGGAGGAAGTGTCAAAGCCACTGTGTTTTGCATTTGTAGGTGTTCAGATGGTATTTTTACATGAAGACTTTAAAGGTTTACTTAATTTTGGGGAGTCCATTTGTAAAGCTAAAAGTGAAAAAATGAGATGTACTTGAGAATTTTCATGGCTATACAACTGCCAATGAAACTCTGCTACCAGTAGCAGCATTAAGAATATCACATAGACTGTATGTTTTTAATAATCTATTATTTTAACTTGCCTGAAGAGTGGCTGAAGAACACTGTTGTCAGAATAACCTTAGGATGTCTGAACTAGTACTTTCTGTATGACACAGTCCCTGTGCTTTGTGTAAGAGAAGGCCAGGGAGACAGTTCAGGTATAAAGGAAAATACAAAGGAGTTATAAATCAGCCAGTTAGAAGCTTCTGCTGCTTAAGTAAGGGCCTAAAATCAAGATAAACATATTTACAGAATATATTATTCTTTTTTTTGAATCGCAGATTAAATGTTTCCCGAGTAAACAAGAAAAAATCAAAAATATTTAGAAATACCATCAAGCAGTCTCCTTCCCCCTTCAGTCTAGTTAATTTTATTTAAAATGTTGCTTTATTCAGATAAAACCCCACCTTTTTCACACAGGTCTTCATATTGTAGCCAAAACACTTGTACACTCAGAAAAGAAAGATGTCAGAAGACCAAATTCTGCTTTGCTGTACAGTGAAAGTAAGAGAAACTCTGCTGCAGTCACTGAACTATGGTGGTTTCAGTGAGAGAGACAGTGGTGCCTGTGTGCTCAGTTGAGTGATGAGAGCTCAGCATGCCTGTTCTGGTTCCAGGAAAGCCTCTCTATTTACCTCAGTTAACTGAGAGCAGAATTTGGCTTGCTCTCTTCGTCAGCTGCAGGCAATCCCTGTGTGAAATACAAAACTATGGGTGTTCCACTGCAAAATATGATGGCAACAAGCTGAGTAGTCATCTGGACCCTGACAGAAACCTGGTTTTAGTCATACGGTGGCCAAGCTGGTTTTAGCATGTCAAAACCAAACGTGTTGTATATACGTTATATGTATATAAAACCCATGATGGCATATAGCTTTTTAATCCCTTTCAAATGAATCTTTTCTATATCAGTCATATTGTTTCATCACTCTGGCTTCCTTTATCCAGGAATATCCCAATACTGGAGGTTGCAGGGCAGGGGAATTGGTGATACTGTCTGGAGTGCAGCATTTGCTTTGTGAGATGGTCAGGGAGTACACCCCATGGATCAAAAGACATCCTTTCCCTGTGAGAGACTACATGTAAAAGACAAAGATTCCTACCCTGTAACAGCTTGATTACAGTTATGTTCTAAAAGACCTCTTGTTTTAACAGAAAACAACTCAGAGCAGTGAAATACTTCTGGGAGATCTTCCTTCTCCCTACAGCCTTGTCCCCGTGTTTCAGAATAACATGGCTTGGGCAGAAAAGGATTCTCATTTTCTTTACCAGCACTGGCCAACTGCAGAGCAGCCGTATGGCACTGGGAGAGAGGATTTAGTTCTCTATAATTGTGTCAGAATATATTGAGTATGTTTAATGAGTATCCTAGTGTAACTGAAAGGAGAGAAGTTCTGTTTGGATTATCAACAACCCTTTATGAGATCATCCTAGAAACAGCTACATGCACTAAAGTCCTGACTTTACATGGCACTTCCAATCAAATTAGGGAGACCTTCCTGCTCCTCTGCAATTGAAGATCACCAGGTAGACTATTAAAAATGAACATTAACTTTCAATTATATTGAATTTTTGTCATCCCAACAAGAAAAGTAGATGCCGAATATTTGGTTCTGCTCAAGTAAAATATATGTCTGATCAGCAAAGCCAGTGCAGGGCAGTAAGGAATGTTTAGAAGTAGCTGGTATCATACACCAAAATAGGAAAATAAAAGATTCATTTGATTTGGACTTTTTTTTTTTTGGTCAACATTGAAGTCTGATGCCGCTACTCTTCTTTTTTTTTTTTTTTTGCAGAGGGGCAGTGAGAATAAAGAAAGTTAAAGTATAGAGCAAACCTCAAATCTCTCTAGTGCTGTTTGTGTAGTCTCATTTAGACACTTTGACACTTATGCTGCAGAATTGTAGCAAAGGTAGCGACAGGGATTGTTCTGGACAGACACTGATAGATTTAAAAGCTGAATGTAACTTTGAACATTTAAATCTGTTTAACAGAAAAACTTATTTTGACAGCGGAAAGGCTCTGTGCCAGTTCTGTAATTTTTTTTCTGCCATGCTACAAATAAATGTTAGGAAGAGAGAATGTACCACAGTACATTCACATTGCAAAGGGAATGGCCAGGGTTCCAGTCTCTGCCCTCCTTAGTGCATACCTGTTTTATAAGGCTGCAATTTTAATACAATGGGCATGAGATATTTTTAAAAGTTAAGCTTTCTGCCTTTAGATTTATGCTTTCAGCTCTTTAGATTTTCCATGCAAAGCACAATAGTTTCGAAGTAATAAGGTAACAGACTCTCCCCTAAGTACCTTCACCTGATGGTTAGACTATATTTTGAGAAGTGAATTTCAGTCCCTGAAGGTTAAGAAAGAATTTGAACATGGCTTTCCCATGTTCCAAGTAAGTAATTTAACCTAAATGATTTAATCCTTTTACTAGAGTAACACATGACAAAACAAATCTGCATGTTATTCCTCATATTTCTAGCAAAGAAAACTTAAAAGTCCTAAAGAGAAGCCTAGAGCTAGGACTCTTAATGCCTTCTAAACTATATTCACCTTTTAATTATGCAGGACACTGTTTATAGACATTTGCAATAAATTTTTTTAATCAGGTCCCACAGATCACGTATGCAAAGAAATGTCAAAATTATGGGTTATAATGAATCTCTGGCGTGAGGTAGATGCTGAAAGTGCACAGGACTGTAAAGAATGAGGTACCTTAGTGCATGCCCAAAAGAAGATGTTACATAAAGTGATGAACTTTACTGCTGCAAGATGCTGCATATGGATTGTTCAATAGATTAGCAGAGTTTTTACAGATCACACTGTTGGGTGTAGGGGCTAAACCATGTTTAACTCCCTGTCTGGGAGCTAAGTCATTATCATGTGCTGTTATGTGTGGTTAAAATTACTCAAACTGTATTTACTAATAAGATGAGCAGGGGCAAAGAATGTTATATATTTAATTTAGCATTCTGCCTTTTATGGACACTGAGGTTTGCTTCTGGGTTGGCTTTGTGTGTGTGTGTGTTTTGTGATATCAGCAAGGTTCAATGTCTTTAATCCAATAAATTGTAAAGAAAAAGTGAAACAACCCATTGTTTTTATCTAAACTTTTAGGGTTTACTCTCATGAACCTCTTTTTACTGCATTGCCGGCAGGAAAGAGAGGCATAAGTGGGTAAAGAGAGATAAGTAAGGACATAGAGGTATTCATTTGTTTGAAGTTAGCCAATATCTGAGCTGCATATATAAGATACTCATGCCACTGTTAGATCATAAACTAAACTGATAGTGAGAATATGTATTTTCAGTACAAAGCAACAGAGAAGAGAATTCTACAAGTAAGAATTATAGAAATCTCTAGAGGAAAAGAAACATAAGAACAAAGTGTATTCATAAATCACAGTTAGCATCCACATAAAAATCAGAAAAAGCAGACAAAATTCTGTTCACTCCAAGGTTATAGATGCTGATTTTTTTTAAAATCTGGAAGCCAAGAAATTTGCTGGAAGCCTCCTGAGATATTCTGAGCATAAGCATATTCTAGTGATATTGAGGCGAGTTGTGAGAGAGCAGCAGCTTTGTAGACAAGATGAAACTGCTTTGTGAGCTTTCCAGGGGATGAGATAGCTTGGCTGCAAAAGCTTAATAGGAGCCAGACTATACCTTACGGGCCATATACATACCAGCCCTTGTCTAGTCCAGTGTTATGGTATCTCACATTAAACAATGAACTTGCAATCTGTTCTGTGTCACTGGGTAGTCATACATAGTGGCAAGTTTAATTGCCTGATGGAAGTAACATTCCACATGAGTGCAAGAGTGCTCCTCTGAATCAGGGTTCAGTAACTTAATAAAATCCATTATTTCATTATGACACAGTGTGCCATGCCTCAGGCTTCTTGTTCTTGCTACTTGTAAAACAGTCCTTACTATCTGAGTGACTGGCTCTGTGAACGATGCAAAATAGGCTCTTCATTTCCCTTTTCTCTCTGTGTTTTTTTAGTGTTTCATGAGGTTATTGTAGGTAATCTTTGTCAAAAGAAGTTAAATCTAAATATAGTAGATAAATTGCTGCAGCTGCTGTTGAGAACTGAAATAAGAAATTATATGGTCTCCTCACTGCCTCCTCTTCTTGGTTTAGCAGTGAATTCCAATGAAAAATATGAGTTGTGGTTCTGGGGTAGCAAGTCTGGTTTACAGTCAGCTATCATACTGAGAAACATCTTCATTACACATCTGAGATAAATTTGGACTTAGAATTCCATATGCTGAGTAGTGGTATACAAGAAAATAGACTTGACCCTGGGTTACCATATGGGGACATGAGAGTGTTAAAGACAGTGTAAAGAACAACTCAGGGTTTTTCTTGAGATGAAATCACATCGAGAGAATCCTCCTTTTACAAAATCCTCCTTCTATAGGAGTGAGATTTAATAAATACAAACAAAGTAATGACTAGGATTACACTATTCCAAGTGCCTATTCAGGCGAAGATTTTACTACCTTCACATTCTAAATATGTTCAGTACTGAACATCATCCACAGACCATATGCTACATCTGTTCTACTTACTATTAACTCCATCACCTCAGCACAATCATTCATGTCTGAGCAAAATTTGACCCACCTTATACCAGACTATTGTAAATACAAAGGGCTAAGATTAACCTTAGCACTTATATTTTTGGGAATCACTTATACTCTAGAAAAGGTCAAGTTATCCTACAGTAAAGTGAAAAACAAGCTACCTTACGACTTGTTCAATTCAGTCCAAAGCACAGCAGACAGGCAAAACAGAACAGCAGCTCAAATGAAAGCAGGAGCCCAAGCTCAGTCAGTCTGTTTATAGAGTAGGATTATTATTATGATTAGCGCAAGTGGACATGGATAACCCTCTTTCTGTTTCTGTGACACATCTGTAGATCATCCTCCATTTAAATCTGTCTGTTGCTTGCTGTGTTACTGGAAAATACAAAAACAAACATCTGTGTTCCAGATAGGCACAGCCCCAGAACACGAATGCTGTTTAATGCCCAGTCAAATATAACACCAATCATGTAATGTAGAGAGGGCAAGTTGGAAGTGGTCATGGCTTGTAGGGAAGGAAAAAGGGCAGTAGGTAAGAGAGAGATACCGAAAAAGTACCTTTTATTTTTTTCTAAGTAAGATAATATTCTCCTCACCTTTTATTTAGACTAAAATCAGCTCTGAGGAATCCATCTGTCCCTAATGTTAGTCGGGTACCATTCATCTGTGAGCACAACTTGGCACCATGTTGTAGTAATGTCACTTGTTCTGATTCTCTGACAGTAACACTGACCACTGAAAGGATAATTCCTGTTGTAACTCTTTTTAAGTCATCCAGGAGACACCAGGTGCATTAGGCTAGTCTGATATCTGGAAATGGTGGCCCAAGCACAAGCATAGGCAACGTGTTTCAGAAAATGCTTCTTTTCCTTTTAGTGACCCAGTCATTTATCTGATTGACTAAAATCGGTTCCCATGCTTAGAAATCCGGCAAGATAAATCCCAAAAATGCTGACAGTGAGCTACATTTAAGTGAATGATTGTCACTAAATCACTCCCAAAAAATGACTTTGAAAACTGCTTATCTAACAGCATTTTTCTACCTTAAAACCATTCAAATGTTACTCTTCCATTTTACTATAGGTATATATGCTGCTATGTTGCAAGTTATTCACATTGTCTACTTCCCTCATCCACTTCAGTCATTCAGTTAACTAGTTCTGCTAACCAAAACAACTGTTTATTCAAGCCCAAGAATACCTGCATATGTTGTGTGATTTTGTGCACAAGATTTTTCATCAATAATCTAAGAAATGAGTTGTGCAATTTTTTATTGATAAAGTTTTAGGCTCAAGCTCAAATACATGCTGTATGTTAGGATTGCTTTGTAGAGTCTAAGGTATTTCTGTTGCTTCATATTAACAGAACACTACAGTATTTGTGTCGAAACAATAAACCCCAACTCAACACTGTAGGCATTTTTCTGTATTTTCTCAGCCATCAGAAAAATCTTTTGGCGCTGCCATACATCCATGTTACTAATGGCAGTCCTGGGATAATGGCAGTAGCAGCAAGGTTTTTGAAAATTTTCTCCCATTTGACACTACTGTGAAAGTGGGTAATTGATATCCATTAGAACAGGCTTCGACCCTGTGGTAGATCCTACTCCTAAGCCATTTCTGCAAAGCAGAAATGTGTTACTTCTGCTCTTGTGAAAGTAAAATAATAGCAACTTGGCCACAAATAAAGCAGGTGTACATGATGAATATACATGTCAGCCTAGTAACTAAGAGGTAAGTTCTAAGTGTTCCTGAGTTCTGGCTGAATTTTCCTAAGAGTTTTCATACAGCCTTCTGAAGAGTAATTGGACCTGGATACAAATATTGCACAAAATATGGAAGTAAGTTTGTCTCATTTTACCATAAATGAAAATAAAAATACTCACATTACAGTTAAGTATATTTGTCTTCAGTTGTATGCATGGAAGTGCTGTGGGAATCATGAGACATATTTGAAAATGAAATTTCATCCTAGAAAAAAATACAGGACAATTTAGCATTTGTGCCTTCAGCACCTGTAAAGTTAGTCCATTGCCTTTTGTGCAGCAGTTTTCTAGCTCTTCAGCAGCTAGTTTGGGGACTAATAACAGCGTGACAGCTTCACTCCATTCAGTGAGTGTGTACCAAAACTCATCAGTGGACTGCACTTGAGCCAGCCCATATGTGCTCTTTTGATTAAGCTTGATCCATATCTACATGAACTCCAGTCATACCAATATATTGCAATTTAGATACCGTTACTTTCTTTTCCTTTTAGCTCCATCTTTTCTTTATCTCTCTTGCAGCTTCCATTTGCTACCATGTTAAAAATATGAAAAGAACATAGTCTTTCGTGGTTTTACAGCAAGGCTTTTAGGGCACAAACAAACTTCTGTATATTTGCATTATTTTTGTGATTTCCTTAGGTTGCATTGTAGCAGGCAAACAACAGTAAAATCAGGAAGTTGAGTAAAAGGGCAGAAAGAAACCTAATAATCACAAAACCTAAGACTCTGTATCCAAAAATCAACCTTTTTTTTTTTAACCCCTCTTTCTTTTTTCTTCCACAGCATTCTGACTCCAACTGTAACTTGAAGAAGCGAGTAAACTCCATAGCATCTCAGGCAGACCAGTCTCCTGAAGCCAGCATAATATCAAACAGTGGATCCCAGTGTCAAACAGTGTCTGTTCCTCCACCAGCCCCACCACCACAACCACCGCCTATTGGAGGAGCAAGTAAAATAGACCAGTATTCTAGGATCCTCTTCCCAGTGGCATTTGCAGGATTCAACCTGGTATACTGGGTGGTTTATCTTTCCAAAGACACTATGGAAGTGAGTAGTAGATTTTCTGAATATTTGTTTATAATATGTAATATGTTTACTTGGCAAATATTATTTCAGTTGTTCATTTACTCTTGCAACTCCAATTAATCAATCCTTTCTGAGGAATCCTAGGATACTTTCTCTAAAAAATCAGCTGTGGCACTCAGTACAATGCAGAAAGGCTATTTGAGGAGGGGAAAACTAAACACTTATCTCTAAGCCATGTTGCACTGAGCAGAACACACAGTGTAAGACAATATATGATGTCATTCTCAGCAAACAACTAATCTTAAATCTCCTATTTCTAATCTACCTACCTGAAGTAAGGAAAGGTAGAATTATCTGTTGAATCAATGCAGGGAAGGAGATAAGAACTTTAATATCTCCTAAGGTTTGTTCAATGAGGTACTAAGATAAGTCTCCCCAACAAAGTTTGTTATTCATAGTATGAAGGATTAATAACTGCAGTATAAAGTTTGGGAATCAAGAGTCCCTGGTTTTATACATTTTAATACTGATTTTTCCCATTGGTTTTGTGGTTTTTTTTCATATAAGTGAACAGTTTTATGCTGATAAAGCTGCTAAATTCTTTGCTTAAGTTTGTTTGAATCAGGCAGAACGTGAGCACGTCTTTAGATATCCATGAAGTCCAGAAGAGACATGTGCCCTGCAAATTGGACATGTCTAGAATAATCAGTCAGTGATTAGTCACTAAACTTTAATGCTTTAAATCTCGATTTTTTCCCTTTTTGCCTAAATGCAGTTAATGGTGTGCCATTTCCTTGGTAAAAAATATATTCATTTGCCTCATTGCCATAGTTTTTGGATCTCACTGTACATTGCAGTCAATATGATTGGTATATTTAGCTTTATTTAGGACAGCTAGAGACATAACGATGGTATTTAGATAGCACTGAATGCACAAGTCCCTACATCAATAAAAACAGAGGCTGGCAATCTGGTATGAGTGGTGATCAGGATGTACCTTGATTTCCCAGATGAGAGGTAAAGCAGGCTGAGGGAAATCTCATGGGCAGCCAAGAAATGTTGCAGTGCAAAGGAAACAAGACAGTGCCGATCAGCTCAACGGTGGCACATTGCCTCTGTTTCAAGCACACGTTACCAGCCTCCAATTTTGCTGACTTGTGCTACTAGTATAATCTGGAAAATGCTGTCTCTCAAAGTTGGAGTGTGCTGCCAAGCAGCTTCTATGGAATCAGGAGGGCAGGAAGGTAGGAGGCACTGTCTCTTACAAACATTCCTGCAGATGTCTCTCTCAAGAGGTCACAGCTGCCAACTCCTGGCTGCTCCAAATCTGCCCAGTGCTAAATTCAGCATTTGTGCCAGCGTTACTGATCCTGCTGTTAAAATATTGACTATGTGTGCGAATTACTTATCTCAATCAGTGAAGGGAAGTGTCAAAAAAGCTCCTGTATAATCACTACAGCTTCTGTTCACAGGCCAGTTCCTCAGCTTGCGTAGCTTGCCATGACTCCAGTGATTCCATTCAACCATTCATATTTTGGATCTAGAAATACTTGGAACATAGTTCCCATTTCCCTTGGTAGTGATGAAATATTTACACTAAACCTCATATATTAATAGTTGCATTAGAACCAGGCTTTTAAAATACTTCCAAAGTCTAGGACAAAGTGCTGACTACAAATATTTTTAAACGCCCCTTTGCAAGCTCAGAGACATGCTCAGAAGCTCAGAAGTTATGTTCTGTAGTAGCATTATAGAATGACAGAAATTCAGCACAAGATTTAGAAGACAGAACAGCATTGGCAGCTGGGGGTGTTGAGTTATGAAGAATGTAAACAATTATGTAAAATGTCAATCAAGCTTTTCTTCATAAATTACATTTTCCTCGTTTGTGTACCCAGTTGTAACTAATAATGATTGTGATATACACTGCTAGGTATCTAATTCAATATGTTATATCACTTTACCAGTTGCTACTTTCAAGGAAAATCAGGATTGGTTTTGCTTAAAAAAAATATTAGAGATATGTAAGCCTTTCCATTCAAGCAGAGGAGATACAGAAGTTAGGTGAGCAAAACATGGCATGCTTCAAGGGCAGTTCAGCTTAATCTCTGCCTCCCTCAACTCCATAGATTAAATATTGTTACAGTATTATTCAGCTAATTCAATTTAAAAAGTGTGTTTTGTGCAGTATTTCATTTATATTAGCTTTTCTTTTTTCAGTTTTTTTTTTTTTGAGTTCATTTGGCTTTTGTTTAAAAAAAACCAACATGGGGAAAAAATCTAATCAATTAAGTCAAATAACCAAATTCACTAGTTCTTGTAGTGCAGCTCTCTAGGATTTTGATCAGTGTAGTTTGCAATGCAGAATGTCATTCACCAAAGTCTGTCGCTGTGGAGAGTCCTAAACTGAACAGCTACCTACTGTCTGTGGGGGGACATACAGAATAAATCATGTCATGGATCTGTTTGTAAAAGCAAGCTATGAGCACTGGAATCAAAGGTAATTTGCAACTCTATCTTCTGGCCACACTCTTCCTTTGACTTGAAGGAACTGAAGAACAGTTTTTTACTTCATGTTGTGGATTCAGAACATCAGCTGGAATGAGCAGCCTTGATGATGTAATGACACAGAGGTCATTAAATGAGGAGCTCTTTCCTAAGCTGTTTGGTACTAGTTCTGTGCACTACTGAACTGTTTTCTTATGGCTTAAGTAATGGGCCATATGTACAGACATGAAGAAGCCATTTCTGTGTTTTTTATCTGGTAAGATGTATGAGAACCTTGGGGATTGAGTACTTTTCAAAGTGCTCCTTCGAGTACCTTTTTCATCCCCTTCCTTTTAATAATTTTCTCTTCTGGTTTATCACCCTTTCTCTTACTATACATGTAAACTAAAAGTATGTTAATTACCCAGAAATTTTAGGATTTGAAAGTTTGTATAATGGAGAAGGTGTTTCTTATAAAATGTATGCCTTTAAACATTTGAATGTTATCATTGTAGACTGGTTTGGATTGAAAGGCAGCTTGAAGATCATATAGTTCCACACGGGCAGGGACAGCTTCCACTAGATCAGGTCACTCTAAGCCCATCCAACCTTGTCTTGAACACTTTCAGGGATCTAGGCAACCTATGCCAGTGCCTAACCACCCTCACAGTTATGAGCAGCCAGGGCTGGACAGATAGTGAGATAGTGAGAGTATCTTAGGCTGAGCTCCTTATTTGTACCTCCATACATACTGAACCGGTCAAGCTTAGCCAACCAGGAAGCTTAGTAGCAAACTATCATTACAAAATTACTATTTTGCTAAATTTTAAAGCAAAATAGCAGCATTCTCTGAAGGAAAGAAATTTTTTAAAATTTTTTTAATTCCAGTTGAAATTAAGTGATTTAACTGAATGTTTTTTCTACATGAATGGGGATAAAGTTATATTCTGATCTTAATATTTAAATAAAGTGTTATATTCTCCATTGGAACAAGTGAAAAGACATTCAGTAGCGGTGATCCACCATGCAACGTGATACCTGAGGTATTTAAATGCAAACTGATTTTCATTGTGGAGTAGCAATAGCATTGCAGGACAACTGTTACATTGGTAAAAGTAGAGAAATTAAGTTAATACAGTTCTCTGCTTGTATTTTGCTAGACAGCATCTGGTTAGAACCTAATATGACATATGCCAGTTTTTAGACCACAGAAAATGCTGAGACTTGTATGATCAGCCCCCCTTGCTCTCAAAAGGTTTTATCACTTAATGCTGGCAGATGCTTAACTATAGCAATATCACTGTGCCATTTATAATATTAAAGAAATAAAGCATCAGAGTTACTCTAAGAGGTAAGGTCAATTTTTAATTAATTTAGGTGGTAGGTTCGAAGATGTGACATCCCCATGATTTCTACATGGCAAACAGAACAGGGATGTTTCCATAGACTGTGTTCTTTTGTAGAGTACAGGAATATCTGCCATCCACAAGAAGCTCTATATAGTGGCAAACAAGACACATTTGTCTAGATTAGCCAAATAGAGAAGTTCTTGAAAGGAGAACAAACCTTTCTGACAAATGAGAAAAAGTTGTTCCAGCTTTTTATTTTGTCATACAGCATATTTTGGCTTTGATTTTTGTCTTAAATCTTGCCAAGTCCTTGAGCTGAATACTAATTTATGACAGTGGCCTTGGTAGGTGAATTGCACACTTAGTTTATTTTAAAATTTGCTTGATTTAGAATGCAAGAGTCCCCTTTCAAAGACTGCAAGTACTTCTCTACCTTTGCCATATCATTCACGATGCATATGCTGTTCTCACATCATCTTGCACATCTTCTTTCTAAATTTATCTGTCTTAATTTTTAGATGTAACACTATACTACAGTTTTTCATGTAATAAAAGATGGAATGATGGAGTGAATTAAACTAAAGAAGGAGATGATCTTAAAGCTGTGGTGATAAACTGCTGAAAAATAAGCAGAGGCCAGTTTTTATGTTTGGGAGCAGAGGAAGATACAAAGTCACTGAGTGGACTGAATTTGCTGACTCTGGGATATTATTTGTATGCAGAGAACATAGTACAATGGCAGGAAAAAGAGTTACATAATAAGTTGAAGATGAGATGCTAATAATGTCAAGCAGGAAGAAATAAGAACAGAGAAAGAAATAAGAATTGGGAAAGTATTTAGCTTCAGTCTGTTGATATTCATAGAGCTTGCAGTGTGTATTGCTACATCGTGTTTCAGTTTAAACACTGGAAAAATAAAGTTCAGGAGACAGTCATTGACACATACTTAACAACTGAGCTTTGATGATCCAAGTAATGAGCATCAAGTTCTAAGAGGATTCTCCCTAGTAATGCAGTTCTATTTTAAGTCTGCTGAGAGAGTTAGGAATCACATGGTTTTGTTGGTTAACTCAGTTGTCATTGACAGTTGTTAACCCATAGCTGAAACTTCTCTCTGAATTCTTCTTCCAGTTTTTTGAACCTTCTGCAATGCATTTTCGAAATGACCCTCAGCCCAACTGAAGAACAGCTCAAGATTTCAAGGAAATCATTCAAGGTCACATAGGGTTGAAGAGATTTCAAAGAAATTGTCTGTCCACAGGTGCTCTCAGTTTTCACACAGGGAATATTTATATTGGACATCACCTGGATGCAAATCTGGACAAATGAAGAGCTACCAAACTTCTTAGGGTTCTAACAATACTTTCTTAAGATTTCTTACAGTGATTTTACTCTAGAAGTTCTTGTTAAATTATTTCGTTCAATTGTTAAAAGAAAGAATGGGCATTTGTCCTAAATCTGTTATAAACAACTGAATGTTTATATTGATATAAAACATCGATAACAGGTTTTATTTTTTTAAGCATAGAATAAGGATTGCTAAAATCAGCCTGACTCTGAAATGGTATAACTTGGCATGGCTTCACAGAAAGGTTAGGAGTTGCATTGATTTCCAGCACTTGAAATTGACACAAAATAATGTGGGAAGGAAATCCCATGAAAGGGAACTGTAATTCCATGATGTTTTAAAATTCTCCTATAAAAGATAAAAGATTAATTCTTTAATTGATTTTAATTTCATTTTCATCTGTAATTTGAGATAGTAATGAGATGAAAGGAAAGAAAAGGAAATATAAGCTACTTTTTGTGTGCTTTAGCTGATATAGTTACGATAGTATAACATATTTTTTGTTGTGTGTGACCACGGAAGTACCACCAGGCTAATAACAAGCAATTTCTCAGCAGGATCTGGAAATGCAGGACTGAGATGTCAGGGAGGTTTCAAGGTCTGGAGCTGAATAGACAGAAAGATGCAGCTACCCATCAAGCTAAATGCAACATTCCAGCTGCAGGGAACTTCCTGGAAGCAGGACTGGGTATCTAGTTAAGGGACAAGCTACATTTCATCAGCTGATTCTACTGAATTGCCTGTAGCAAACTCCCTAGAAATGTTTTTTTCCAGAGCCAAAGCACTGTCAGTATATTCAGAGTTTAAAGGTAATACTATCTTGTCACTCTCAACACAGTCACAGACTTTTTCTCACATTTCATAGTCCACTCTTATCCTATTGTACAGTCACCCTTTATCACCACAGGTGTAATGGACATTGTGAGGAATCAGAAGCACACAAAGAAGTTTTAGATGCAGCCAAATAATAATTAGGGGTTCTATCCTATCTTGAAATAAGATTAAATTAAACCGAAATATGAAATAACACATGGATTCAGGACATTCAGGGTCATAAAATTCTGATTCTATGTAATTCTATGATTCTATAATTTGCTTTGTCCAAACAAACATCTTAATCCCTGTGAAAAAATATTTATGGGTTGACTAATTTTATCCAGTAAGTCATTGAATGTTTTATTGGCACTGTAGGAATTTGAACTGATGACCTAGCTCCAGCTGTTTTCCTCCTCTTTCAAGAGGTGTACATACCTTTTAGTCATGTGGCAGCTAGACTGAACATGGGAGATCACTTTTTGTACATCCTGTTTTCTAGCTCTGAAGAGCTTAGATGGGACAATTCAAGGACTGAAGTCAGTAACTATTGTTTGCACAGAGATGTCATGATTGCAGTTTGCTTTTCCTGACTGGCCGCAGCCTGGCACACTTGCATGGATTTGTAAATGCACTGAATTCTTTCTTCATTTTACTTTGAAACTAAAATTGTGACAATTTTTCTATTTTCAGCCTTTCTATACTATTTTAAGAAAAAAATTAAGCTATGGATACTGGGCAAGTATTTTATAATCTGTAAATACATCTTACTCTGAAAAACAGCAAACTATGCTGTAGGGACCCAGAAGTTATTTTTTAATCTAACTATGCTCATTCTTGCTGCACTGACTAATTTCTATTTTGAGCACGTAAATATATGTAAGATTTTTCAGAATACTTTAAAACTGGTTTATGTACAAAATGAAAATATTTAAAAGCTATGGAAAACCAAGTGACACTAAAGGAGCTAAATTTTGTATCTGGTCTCTGCTTAAGTATAAATATGAATTTTACAGCAGATGCAGAGGGTTACTAAATAGTCACTATTTCCTTGGAGTGTAGTATATTGATGTGTAAAATGGTAACTTCCTGATTAGTTACCTTAAAAATGGACTGGTAGCTCTGGGTATTTAACAACATGTTTCAACATGAGCACAAGGGCCTATCTGTTTTTTTTTTTAAAAAGAGTTTTTCATGTGGATAAGACAGAGAAGGGTTGGTTCTCCACAGCTGTTTGTGAAGTAGGAAGGGAATGTGTACATTTCTTATTACATGCTTTGTAGAGACACTGGTGTAATCAATAATGTTAATAATGTCAAGTTATATCTTAGAATAAATGTAATTACTTACAATTAATGTCAGTTCTTAACAATCCTGGTTATGGTCAAACACTAATCAACCAAAGAAGACAGTAAAAGAGCAGATAAATAGAAACAAAGTTTTTATATATAGGTTTATATATATATATATATAT